>NW_008358517.1:2652207-2656627 GCF_000622305.1 Nannospalax galili
AGTTTCATTCTTCTACAAGTGGAGATTCAGTTTTGCCAGCACCATTTGCTAAACATGCTGTCTTTCCTCCAGTTAATGTTCTTGGCCCCTTTGTCAAATATCAGGTGGCTAAAATTGCAATTACTCATATTTGGGTCTTCAATTTTGTTCCATTGGTCTATGGGTCTATTTTTGTGCCAGTACCATATTGTTTTTATGACTATAGCTCTGTAGTACAGCTTAAAATCTGGTATAGTAATCCCCCCAGCATTGCTCTTAGTTCTCAGGGTTGTTTTGGCTATCCGGGGTCTCTTGTGCTTCCATATGAATCCTAGGATAGTTAGGTTAGCATACCCAGGCACTACCTGAGATAATCTTCCTTGATGGGGTAAAGGGATTTCAGCTTATTTGTTTATTTTCTAATGTGATTTTTAAAAATCAAATAGGGAGATCATATTTTAAATCATTTTCCCTTTCAACTTGAACTCTTTTTTTAAACAATGTTCATTCATAGTCAGAATGTCCTGGCACAGTAATTCTGGATTGTCTTTAATTCAGGCAGTTAAATGTGAAGCATTGCAGGAATTATTGCCTAACATTTCAGTGAAACTCCTTAATTAAATAAAAGATATATAATTAGAACACACATTATACACGATACATCTGAAAGCATATATTTTAAAGTTATATTAATGAATGATCAACAGCCCCAGTCGTTAGGTAAAGAACAGAACCATGCACTCAAAAAGAACATGGACATTAAGCATTTCACAAAGAAATTATTTGGTCTATTTTGAGTGGGAATAAAATTTATTAAAGCATCCTACATACTAAGCTAAATAGTTTTAAACTTTTTTTTTTTTTTTTTTGGTCTTTTTGAGGCAGGGTCTCCCTGCAGCCCCAGCTGTCCTGGAACTCACTGTGTAGACCAGGCTGGGCTTGAACTCACAGAGATCTGCCTGCCTTTGCCTCCTGAGTGCTGGGATTAAAGGCATGTGCCACCATGCCGGGCCAGTTTTAAACTTTTTAAACTTTTATTTATTTTTTTAATTTTATGTGTATTCGTGTATTGCCTGAATGTACATAAGTGCACCCATGCTGTGCAATGCCCACAGAGGTCAGAAGAGGCTGTCAGATCCCCTGGGACTGGAGTTGTGGACAGTTGTTAGCTGCTATGTGGGTTCTGGGATTCAATTCCTGGTCTCCTGCAAGAACAACCAGTGTTCTTAACTGGTGAGCCATCTCTCCAGCACCCTAACCTAAATAGTTTTGTAAATGAAATTCATAAAATGTTTTTAGTCTTCCTCAAATTCATCACCTCAGTGCAATCTTACCATCATGTGGGGCCTTTGAGAAGTAACTCAATCAACATGGAGAACTCATGAATGGAACATTGATGCTATGAGAGAAAAGACATGAGAGGACGGATGTCAGCCAGAAAGCAGGCCCTGGAGAGAAATCATACCTGCTCCCCTTTTGAACTCAGGCTTCCTAGAGTTCATCAGTTAGAGACATGTATGCTTGTTTATGACAAGCAGTCCATGGCCTTATGCTATGACACACACTGGTAAATTATTCTGGATAGTATAAAAATAGAATCAGGCAGCTATACAATTTTTATAGCAAATGAAATTTTTGGTGGCGCACACCTTTAATCCCAGCACTCGGGAGGCAGAGACAGGTGGATCTCTGTGAGTTCAAGGCCAGCCTGGTCAACACAGTGAGTTCCAGGACAGCTTGGGCTACAAGGAGACCCTGTCTCAAAAACACGCACACACAAAAAGGAAATTTTTGGATTCGAACATATTTGTTAAATAGAAATAGGAAGAAGATAGATGGATGAGTACATGGATGGATGGATGGATGGATAGATAGATAACTTTTTGTATTGTTTCAAAGTTTGAAAATTATATGCTGATGAATAAGAGAAGGATAATCATCATAACCAAGGGAGGAAAACTTAAAAAAAACACAACAATATTTATTACATATTAAGCAAAACCACTGGAGAAACCACTGGAGAGTCCATGACATTCTGAATCTGTTGATGATTTCAGGTAGAAGTAACAAAATAAGTGAAGACCCTGAAGATAAAATATGGAAATATAAAAAGCAAACTGATAAAAGAATTATCAGGATATTTTCTGTATAGAAAAAAAATCTTGAAAGGCCCAGGGCTGCTATTTTGAGGCAGAAAGGTCATTAAAGAAGTTGGTTATTCATAAGGATAAGACAGGAGGCAAACAGGGAAGGGAAGGTCCTACAAGCATCACATATTCGTGAGGAAAAATTTGACTTAATATTAAGAATGGAAAGCTACTAATAAAAGCAAAGCAATTCCACGGAATTTCTTCAGAAAGAAATTTCTGAACAAACTGTGTATATGATTGACACAAAAATTCTGAATGAAGCCTCATTAATATTAGATGGGACTAGCCAACCTGGAAGTAGATGAGTGTACCAAACCAAAGAAAGTAACAAAAAACAAGGGGCTAATTTCCTATCTCTCAATTAGGAAATAGAACATATTTATTTCTTGCTGATACCATCCAGTTGCCTTAGAGAGAAAATACAAACATTCAAAATTTCTACCTCTGTCAATTTGAAGTGTTGCAATGCTGTTCTAGATAAAGACAGAATATAAAAATAATATTTGTTTTAAATTATCACATTTTCCCATATGATATAACATTCAGGCTAGGGTTCTAGGCTAGGAAAGTAGACATAGAAATGTAGGAAATACAATTATTAATTGTAAGTATTTAAAATTGGTGGTACTCAGCCAGGTATAGGTTTTTTTAAGTGCTTAATATAGTATTTTGACATCTTTAAGTTTTCATCAATAATGAAATTTATTCCCTTCTTAAACAAATAAGTGGGAAAAGGATGATGGTAATTTTATGAATCTACCATTTGATCTGGTTATACCATTCCTTGGCATATGCCTAAAGGATTCATCCTACTGTAGAGATATTGTACATCCAAGTTGGTCGCTACTCTTTTCAGAATAGCTGAGAAATGGAAAACAACTGAAATATCCCTCAGCTGACAAATGGATAATGAAAATATGGTACATGTCCACAGTGGAGTTGTACTCAGTGGAAAGGAAAGATGAAATAATGAAATCTGCAGATAAATGGATGGAACTAAAACTGTGCTAAATGAAGTAACACAGACTCAGAAAATAAATGATATACTTTCTCCCTTATGTGTAGGTCTTAGAACCAATCCCTTATAAGTGATTATACATATGGATGTAACAGCAGAATCCAGGAAAATGGAAAGGAAGCATGGAGGTAAAGGGAAAGAAAGAGCCTGAGACAGGGGGATAGTAGGAAACAGATGCTACCAAGGGGGTAATGGGGAAGATGGGGGTATTCAACTGGGAAGGAAGATGGGAAGGAATGATAGGGGTAAAGGGGAATAAAGAACTCAAGATAGGGGGAATAATGGAAGATAGATATTATCAAGGGTAAAGTAGGGAACATGGAGCACTTAAACTGAGGAGGGATGAGGGGGTTAGATAGAGAAGGGGTGGAGAAATAAAGTTAAATGGCAAGAAAAACCCAAGGGAAATGTGTTAACTTAAAATCCTCCTGAAATTACACACACAATATCTGAACACGAGTGAATGTGTATATATGAAATCTATATAACAAGAAGCACAATGTCATACAGAGGAAACCTGCCTTTGTGTTGTTTATAGTCCAAGAGACTCCAAATATAAGACAGACTCTTCCCACAACCCTTGATTATCCCCCAGAACTTGAAGTAAGACTCTTGCTGAAAACAGAACATATTTTGGAGAAAGGACTTGGAGCAATGGAGTTAGAAATGGCCTAGAAGCCTTCTCCCTGAAGACTAGCTTTCATAGTTCTATGAAAGCTACTAAGAAGGAAAATCAATCAAGGGTCCAGCTCAGCTGTAAGCCTAATAACCATGACTGTCACAGAAAATTCTGTTGGTGTGGTAGTGGCATTTTATCTGGGGGTTATCAACAACTATCTGATTAGACTTAAAGCCACCTCAGTAAGCGGAAACTCATAGGTGGCACTGTAAATAGAGCTAAATACATATGAAAACCTTCCTTTTGCAACAGATGAAAGCTGTAGAGTTCCACAACTGGTCATACAGAATATATGTCTGACAGATGCCCAGCTCTAAGTAATACATCTACAGTGGAACCTCTATACCTAAGGCTCATGGAACATAACAGAACAAGGTATAGAGAGAATACTAATGAATCCCTCAAGTCTTACCAGAGACACTCCCTCCTACAACAGAGTGTGATGCACACGGAAGGTCACAACTGGCCAAGTTTTAGAGAATAAGAAACTGCAGAGAGTGTGTCCCTGGAGAGGACTCCTATATTAAACCTCACCTACCCATGGCTCAGGGACCATTGTAAAAGAGAGGGTGGAAAGACTGTAAGAACCAGGGA
>NW_008358517.1:2656637-2663460 GCF_000622305.1 Nannospalax galili
AAGAGAGAGAGAGGTGGGGCTTTCAAGTCACTGGGAACTTGCACCAATGGTGAAAACATGCACATGACCCATCCTGACTCAATCGCACAAAAACCCAGCATAGAACTGGTAAAATGAGGAGCAGGCCCCAACCTTAGCCTAGTAACTATTGGCAACTGATTACCGCTGAGTGATCGAGAGTTGATCTTCTTTAAGGGAGTAACTCTAGGTAGGCTGACTAGAATCAAGTGGATGAACCTGCACCAAAGGGCATTTGGATTTACATGTTTGACCAGATAGTACTTAGCATATATAACAGAATGTATGAAATCCAATGGTGGGTGGATTATGCAGGTATACATATGGTGGAGGGAGTCTAAATTTAATTAAGATCTATTATGTGAGATGCATAAACCAATAAAAATAAAAATATACATAAAAACTTAAGACGTATGTCAGTAAGTAGATCCTGTTTAAACTGCAGGTAAAAGAACTGAGAAGAATTTTGCAGAACAAACTGAATAATTTTTATATCAATCTAACACTATAAGAAATTAAGTCATTAAGCAATGACTAAACTTTGAGATGTTACTGTATGATATGTTACAAATAGGTACTGGCTTTTTAAGTCATATTGATGCATAAGCAGATAAAGTCATGTTTGATGAAAATAAATTCATATTTTAGGGAGGATATAAGTGAAATTTCATTGTTTATACAATAATAGCTATTGAAACTATGTAATGATTGTAGGTTTTGTGTCTCCTCAATGAGATCCAAAGTAAAGTGGTGGAAAAGATACATTAAAATGACATTTAAAAAATAAAAACCAGGGAGGTATAATTCCTAGATTTCAAGAACCTAGGATGTTTAATGTTATATGAGCATGACAATTTTCTCAACGTCACTACTATAAAGAAGGAACAGAGTTTAGGTTTTCCTTAGTAACAATATGAAAATATTCTTAACAGGTCCAAATGTCCTAAACTCTTACCAAAATCTTCCTCTTCACTTTTAGACAAAAATTAGTTTACAGCAAAACCCTATGCAAATCATTGCATAATCACCAAAATGCCTTATTTATCAGTCTTAAAATGAAAATGTGAAAAAGAAATGTTGAAGAAAGACAATATAACCTTGCTCGACATCCTAGATATTTCTGAAATCTCAATTTTTGCAAGAGATGAAAGAGATGTTGGATAGCTGAAAGTAAACAGAAAATAAATGTATATCTAGATGTCAAAGAGTTGTCAAGAAAATTAGTACACATTCTAATTAATTAGTCAATACTTCTCCCAAAGTGAAATATGTCAGTGTCATTTGGCAAGATTTGAATAAGTATGCCAGTAGAAAACTCTAAATATGTATGTAAAGAAGCCATTCTGGAGCAACGGAAAGAACTCAGCTGTAAAATGCTTGCTGTGCAAACCAGGTATTGAGTTCAATCCCTAGAACCTAAATAAAAAAGTTGCACATAATGACACTCACCTGTATTCAATCCCATTCCTGGCAGACAAGGTATAGACAAGTGGATCATGGAAATTTCTTGTCAGTCAGCCCAGTCTAATCTTGGTCCCAGTCCGAAAGGAGATTGTTTATTGATAGTTGTTCTCCATATGGACAAATGTATATGTGAACACATGAACAAAGACACACGCACGTGCACAAAGAACTGGCTGATGAAGAGTAATGGAAAGGAAAGGGGAGTCAGTCAAAGGTGGGAGAAAATTGAGTAATTGGAAATTAAACAGATAATCTTTCAGAATAAGAATAAAGATTATCAAAACCTGAAAGGACCATGAGGATATTTTCTGAAAAGGAGAGGATAAAGTAACGACTACTATTGTAAAGCCAGTTTGTGGAGCCTCACTTCGTAGTTTCATTGCAGCAGAAAATTAGGAATATGTGCATAGTATTTTTTTTCAAATGGACCATGATGTCCAGCACATGGTGCCCATTGTCTGGCGCCAAATCTGTCAGTCATCTTCTATGACTGTGTAGATTACCACCTACAGCCATGGTAATTTTACAGAATAATATATTTCTTTAAACGTTTTGCCTCACAATACTTTATATTCATACTTTTATCCTAAATTATGAAAATTGAATTAGGAACATAACACTGTTCATATCTGAGTTCAAGTTTTGGAGCTTTTTACAGGGACAAATAGAAAATTTTGTTCTAAATTGTGCAATATATCCTAGTAACTTGGACCCTTTTTCAGATAAACTGATTTTAATAATCAGAATGTCTCCTTTTAAGTTCCACATTCTACTTTTTTGGCAAGAGTTTCATTCACCCTTCAGGATATATTCTATTTCCTAAGGTACTAACTCTGCCTTTTTCTTATTTTATATGTGATCCAACATGAATTCAACAAAATCAAATTTAAATAAATACAGTCAGGGTGAAAATTATAACCGAAACACTATGACTCCTAACAACTAAGTGTTTATTTCATTCTATATTACAAAATGAAGTTTAAGGAATCACTTATGTCACCATCAGTATTTTTATTATCAGTAGTTATAATTTAACAGTATTGACAAAAATAATTATAATTGCATGCATTTAAATCTTTTAAAGATACCTAAATCTCAGTTGTTTCTGATATGGGCTTTGTAGAAGGGCTAGATTTTTATTTGAATTAGTAGTTTTTCACTGCCTAAGTGAATAAGTATCCTTTGCTTTACCCAATTATGAAAACAGCTAAATGAAAGTTCAATGAAATTAATGTATTTAAAATTCTAAGTAATTCCAATTATGCAACAATTATCTAGTATAAAGTAGTGAGCTGCTATTTTTGCCATTAAAATTAAAAATGTGAAATTAGTGTAATTTGTACCATTGTTTCAAACAAACGTGAGATATAGTAGAAAACTAAGCTCCACCATGGCACTGCAATTGTTTGTGTTTGTAGGCTAGACTGGATGATGTGATAAAAACTGCAAAAATCTCAATTATGGTCTAATCTTTATGAACAGGAATATATCTGTGTTTCCAGAAGTAAATGAGAAAAAGGTGCCAGAGTATGTCAGATAAAGTCTAGATAGGAACAGAGGGAAACACACAGGGGTAGCTTTTCCCTGTTGTGATCATCTCAGAGTGAGAACCACAGAATTCACCTTATCCATAGATCCATCTCAGACACAGACCTGCTCTATATATTCTATGACTCTGGTGCATTGCATAAAAACACACACAATAATCTGTGATAACTGCGTGGATATATTTATTTGTTTTGTTTTTGTGCTTATTCTTCATTAAAATACAAACTCCAGAAGAAGTGTATTTATCACAGTAATTTGAGGTGATGCTTGTAAAAGATCATAGCCTGACACATGATGCATAAAACTAAGAGTTTGTGATAATGTATATTTCCCATGCACTAGATGATATGATAAAAACAGTTAAAATAATTTAAATGTATTGCAAGCCAATGAAATAGATGCTTAAGGTTTACAGGTCCATAAGCAGAACTATAAGGATTTTCAGTAAATTGCTTAGGTATTCACTAGTTGTTTTGCAAGAGCTCATGATTGGACTAACAGAGAATGATCAGACTATTTTTTATAAGAAAAGTTACCAATAACAACCACAACAAAACCATCCCAGGTTACATGTTAATAAATCAATTATTGACAAATTTAATGATGAAGATCCTTATAGTATTACATTTAGAACAAGTAAATTTTTTTCTTATAGTAAATGTACATATAACTTTGAAAAAATTATGACATAATAAAGGAAAAAATATTAATAAAACACAACTTTTTATAGATACAACTGTAAACCTAAAAATTTACAGACAATTTTGAAAGAGAAGCATCTTAGCTCTGAAATTGTTATTGAATATGTCAATGCTGTTGTAATGAAATGCCTCTTCTAATCATATGGTTATTAAATAATTTTTAAAAAGACCCCCTTTAAGAAAGAACTGATTTTCATTCCTCTCATGTTTTTCAAAATTTCTGATGTCCTTCTTTTTGCATTTATTTATTCATTTATTTATTTTTTGTACTGTGAGTCTGTGTGCCTATGGGAGTTTATGAATACCATGTTTAATTAACAACCAGATGTTTAAGATCTAAATATAAAATTAAATCTATATATCAACAGGTTTTAAAGAGTAAGAAAAAATTGAGATACAGAGTTTATACTGTAGAAAGTTATTGGTAGAAGGAAAATTATAGTATGTAGAGAGGGAGAGCAGAGAGAGAGAGAGAGAGATACAGAGACACAGAAAAAGAATATTGTCCAGGTAAAAATGAGTATGAAACATAATGAAAGAAAGTTCACTTTATTACAACTTACACTGATAATATCATAGTGAAATTTCACATCACTTCCACTGATGTCAACAATTCCATTGGTAAGTACAGATCTCATTAAATGATTCTTTTGCAGACTTTATTTTCGCAATTCGCTATTACTCTGCTGTTAACTCAGTATTAAAAATGTGTACAGTGATTAGCAAAGAAATACATTTGAAGTGTATGAGTATATACATATATGCCAGACATAAACAGATAGGCAGATAAAAGAAATTTGGTAATATTAATCACATTTAATTAAAGATAATTTATTTGTATAAATGTTTAGTCATCAATGGTCTAGTCAGTTTATAGTCATAAAAAATCATATATTTTGAGGCCTAGAGTATGGCTCAGTGGTTAAGAACACTTGCTGTTCTTCCAGAGAACCCAAGTTCAGGTCCCAAAACACACAGAGAATAACAACTGCCTGTACCTCCAATTCCAGGGGTCCAACACTCTCTTCCAGCCTCTGCAAGGCATTGCATGCAGGTGGTTCACTTACATACAGGATGGCAAAACATCCATACATATAAAATAAAATAGTAAAATATATATTTAGTTATATATTTATTGATATGAAATTAGTAATCATTTCTAATTTTCTATCAAGTTATTTGAATTGTCAAATTTTTTTCAAAAGAAAATTTCTTCTTTATAAATGCATCTTTGATGTTTTAGACCTGAACACTTACTATGATTGCAATTAAAACATAAAATGTGTAGAACACTCTAAGAAAAACAGTAAAGTAGGAGAGAGAATCAAATCTATAACCTTTCTAGACAAATATAGCAATTAGTGGCACTGTGATATTTGTCTCTCAGAACATTTCTAGATTGCTCAAGTTCTAATAAATCGCACTGACGTGAATTTATAAAGTTACAAAGTATTTTTAAACAGATGGGTATAGGCCTAAAATTAGTGAAAATATTCAATTGTATTTTTGCCTCCAAACCACATTGTTTTCTAAAAACAAATATTAAGTCATTGCTGTTTGAGAAAATGAATATGGAGGCACATTGAGATGCTGTCTGGCAGTACAGCATTCTTCCCTCGAAAGAAAGCTTAAAATATCTTAAGCTACATGATTCAGGGCCATGTGGAGCAAATTAAGTTGTAAACAAATTATGGAATCAGTTTATTACAGCTCAAAATTAAAAGAAATCTTAATTGTAGTCTTTTTTGAAATTGACCATTTACTATTTTTAATTTCCTGAATGTAGTATGATTATATATGAAATATGAATTTGAAGACACATTTTAATAGAGTTGAAAGTCACATTTTTTCACCTGTTAATGTGAAATTGTGCCCTCCTCTACATGGAGTTCAAAACCACGAAAAATACTGCTCAGAAATATCTCTCTGCTACTTTACAGCAAATACTGTTACATGTAGATAATAATTGACTATGTTATCATGAAAATCATCTGTCAAGAATAATTATATTCATTCCAGTCTTATAGAGAGATTTTTAACATTATGTATTAACTAATTTATTTATTTACAGTACTGCAAATAGAGACGGATGCATTTTGCAGGACAGATAGATCCTCTCCCTCTGACCTACAGGGCTAAACATTTCATTTGGACTTAATTTTGAGAGATGATGAAATAGTTTTGTTATCCAGGCTGTTCTCAAACTAGCTATTATCTTTCGCAGTTTTCCAAGTGTTGGGATAATAGATATGCACCATAACAGCTTTAAATCATGCTTTAGCAGTTACAATGATTTCTTAATATAGGAAAGAAGAGATGGAGGAATTAAGGAGGTATGTAGAGATAAATAATAGTCATGAAAACATAAGGACTTCAATTAGAAAGGAAGGAAAACTCAAAGAAATCAAGACACAGAGGGCGTATATCAGAAGGAAGGATAATCAGTACGCAGTTATCTTGTCAGTATGTGTGCTTCTGGCCTTTTCTTTTATTTTTTGTTTGGATTTGTCTTTTTTTATTTTATTTTATTTTATTTTTTTTTCTTTTATGTGTATGCATGTATTGCCTGCATGTAGGTAAGTACACCTGTGTTGTGCAATGCTCGCAGAGGTCAAAGAGGCTGTTGGATCCCCTGGGCCTGGAATTATGGACCGTTATTAGCTGCCATGTGGGTGCTGGGATTCGAACCCAGGTCTTCTGCAAGAACAGTCAGTGTTCTTAACTGCTAAGCCATCTCTCCAGCCCCAGTTTTTTCATTTTTTGTCATTAGAATTGTTACTTTTTGACTTAAAAAAGACCATTCCAGGGCCTGGGAGATGTTTAGTAGATAAAGATGCTTGTGCCAAGCCTGACTGCCTGAGTTTGATCCTTAGAACCCTTGTTGTAGAAGGAGAAAACTGTGTCCTGCAAGTTGTTCTCTGACCTCCATATGTATGCTGTGGTGTGAGTGCCCGCACACGTACACACAAAGAAATGTAAAAAATAAAGACCATCCCCGACCAAATCTTTGAGAAATTCTTCATTTTCTACTTTTTTTTTTCTTTTAGAAAAGGTTTCCCTATGTAGCTCTGGTAGTCTGGAACTCTCAGAGA
>NW_008358517.1:2664161-2664668 GCF_000622305.1 Nannospalax galili
GTTACTGTTTCTCCTGCAGATAAATCTTGGGTAATGAACAGTTGGTCTCAAATAAACCTTATTTAGAGATATATTTCTTGATCTGTTATGTATAACTTGTCAATAGATTGTAGGAATAATATGGTTCCCTCTGGTTTTCGTGACTATCTATGCATTGTTTCTCTCTTGTATCATCTCACCTCTCTATCATGGTTTTCCCACTTAAGGTGCCCCCACTTCCCCCCCTTTCTTCCTTACTAATACCCTTGCTCCTGTGATGCTGCCTTTGTTGAGCTTCTTCTTTCTCCTTATCTACTAGGTTCCTCATATACCCTTCCGTCCCCCCTCCTTTAGACTAACCCAATTTTTATCCATATCTCCCTTATTAAGGCCTGTTACCTACTATTCTTCTCCTTCAGGTTATTTCTTTTCCTTTACCTTACTGTTTCCTTACCCTTATCCTGGTTCCTGCAGTTATGTCTGTTTGCATACTTATTTATCAGAGTATGATGCTAGGATCCACATATG
>NW_008358517.1:2669489-2669971 GCF_000622305.1 Nannospalax galili
GTATCTTTCTGGTGTCTGTTGTGATGTTTCCCCTTTCATCTCTGATTTTGTTGATTTGGAGGTGCTCTTTCTTTCTTTTGGTTAATTGGACAAGAGGTCTGTCAGTCTTATTTATCTTTTCAAAGAACCAACTCTTGGAATTTTTGATTCTTTGTACTGTTTTCTTTGTTTCAATTTCATTGATTTCTGCCCTGATTTTTGTTATTTCTTCTTGTCTGCATGGTTTGGGTTTTGTTTGCTGTTGCTTTTCAAGTGTGTTGAGTTGTAGTGTTAAGTCATTTATTTGTGTTCTTTCCGATTTTTTGATGTAGGCACTTAGAGCTATAAACTTCCCTCTAAGAACCGCTTTCAGTGTGTCCCAGAGGTCTTGTTTTGTTGTATTGTCCTTTTCATTTAATTCCAGGAATACTTTATTTCTTAATTTCTCTTTTGACCCATTCATCATTCAGGAGTGTGTTGTTTAATTTCCATGTGTTCATGTG
>NW_008358517.1:2671086-2706736 GCF_000622305.1 Nannospalax galili
TTTGGTGTTCTATATGCTTCTTGTATTTGTATGGGCATGTCTTTCTTTAATTTGGGTAAATTTTCTTCCATGATTTTGTTGATGATCTGGCCCATGCCATTATCTTGGGATTCTTCTCCTTCCTGTATTTCTATGATTTGTAAGTTTGGTCTCTTTATGGTGTCACACAATTCCTGCATATTCCATTCTTGTGATTTCTTAAATTTTTCATAATATTTGCTTGAGTGGTCTAGTTCATCCACTTTATCTTCCAGTCTTGATACTCTATTTTCCATTTTGTTCATCCTATTGGTGAGGCTTTCTCCTGTCTTTTCTAATTAGCTTATGGAGTGTTTCACTTCGTTCTTTATTTCAGCCTGAGTATTCTTCAATATTTCTAGCTCTTTTCTGAATTCATTCAGAAGTTTATCCCTATCTTCCTTCAGCTCTATGATTACCTTGTTTGTGTGTTCTTTAAATTCACTGAAATCTTTTATCATGTATATAATTGTTCTTTTGAGTTCCATGTCCTGCATTATCTCTTTGGGGTTCTCATTGTACTCCTCTAGAAGACTATTGGTATTTGGTGGGGATATGTTAATTTGGTTTTTCATGTTATTATTTTTTCTCTGTGATTTTGAGAGGTGAATTTCTTTTCTTCTGACTCTTCTGTGATACTCGGGCCTTCAAGTTTATTTCTGCTTCCTTTTTTGAACTGTATGTGTCTTTGTGGTTTACTTTTTGGGTTGAAGAGCTGGTTTGTCTAAGCTTCTGGTTCTCTCTTTTGATTTTATATTGTCGTGGGTGGATTCTTTTTGTCTTCAGGAGTTCCACAGTGGCCCAATTCCTGTGTGGGTCAGAAGTTTGCAGACTTTCTCCTTAGGTCTGAATCTTCTAAGAATGCTTTTGGCCTCAGGAACTTGGGTGTTGGACTGACCTGAGATCCTGGCCGTGGCCGTGCCACGCAGGGATGCAAAGGCAGATGGGGTGGGAAGAAGCCCCAAGATTTCCCAGGGAGTGGATTGAGTAACTGGGTTGGACTGAATGCAAAAGATCAGGGAGAGGAAAGGTAAGCCTCAGAGCCCCAGAAAGAGGCTGTCAGTCCCAGAAAGAGGCTGGGGGGTTTTGCCGGACCCGGGGAGGAGAGGGGGGGGAGGGGGGGACCAGGTCCAGAAGCAGTGCTCCTGGGGCCTAAGGAAGGCACTAAGTTGGTCTGGGTGAAAAAGATCAGGAAGCAGTATTGGTTCCCCAGTTGTCTGGGGACCCAAGACTAGGAATGGCACAGGGCCCAAACTAGGAGTAGAGAACAGTGGGGGAGATGGAACTGTGAATGAGGCTGGGGGAGTTAAGGCACTGAGGGCTATGCGATAGACTTACCCCAAGAGGCCTGACAGTAGGAGAGCAGTCTAGGAGAGTTAGCCGGTGGTGCAGGTCCAGGGAAGCAGAGAGGTGAGGGCGGGGCCAGGTCCAGAAGCAGTGCTCCTGGGGCCCAAGGAAGGCACCAAGCTGGCCTGGGCGAAAAGGATCAGGAAGCAGCACCGGTTCCCCAGGTGTCTGGGGACCCAAGACCAGGAATGGCGCAGAGCCCAAACTAGGAGCAGAGAAGAGCGGGGGAGATGGAAGGGCGAATGAGGCCGGGGGAGTCAAGGCATGGAGAGCTCTATGATAGACCCACCCCAAGAGAGGCCTGAGGGTAGGAGAGCAGGCCAAGAAAGCCAGCCGGTGGTGCAGGTCCAGGGTAGCAGAGAGAGGTGAGGGCGGGGCCAGGTCCAGAAACAGTCAATTTGGTCTCTTTTAAGATATGGTCTCCCTGGGGCCCCACCTGGCCTGGAACTCTCTTTGTAGACCAGGGTGGCTTCCATCTTGCACAGATCCACCTGACTCTGCCTCCTGGGTGCTCAGATTAAAGGTGTGCACCACCTTGCCTGCAATGGTTTTCTATTTTTATGTCAGTTTTATTGTGATTTAAATAATAATTTATAACTCACATACTATACAATTCAAGTATATAATTCAATAACTTTTAGCATGTCTGCTAAAATACATATCTACCAGCACAGTCAGTTTTAGAACTGTTCCGTCAACCAGGAATGACACAGCACCATCAGCAGTCACTTGTCTTTGCTTTAAAACTTGGCATGACTAGTCTGTATCTGTTTGCCTGTTTTGAAACATCTCACAAAAATTATACAATATTTATTTGGTACTTTGCTTCAGAACTTACTTCACTGAACATAATCATTTAAAACTTTACCTCTACTGCATCCATAATCAATTTTATATGATTGGATAATAATCTATTATATGTGTATATTATATATTGACTCATTCTTCAGTTGGTCTTTGGTTTGGCTCTATTTATTTATTATTATGAAGAAAACTGCTATGAACTGTAGTATAGATATTTTTGAGTAGCCACACTCTGCTTTTCTATAGAACAATTTCTGTTTCAAGTTATAGCTCAGTATTTAAACTTCTGAGAACTGTCAGAATTCCATGGTGGCTATATCATTTTGCATTCCCATCTGCAGAACATGAAGGTTCCAGTTTTTCCACACGCTTGTCAACCCTTATTATTGTCTTTTGAAAGAAAGCTAACTTAATAGGAGAAAAACAAACAAACACAGAAACGCAAATACTTTATGCTCTCATTCATGTGCAGAAGTAAAAAAAAAATGATATCATAGGGTAGGAGAGAAAGCTTAAAGAAGATGAATGTAGAGAGAAGGAGAGCTACAGGGGCAGGGTTAGAGGGATATACTTAAAAAAGCACCAAAATAGAATTGTAGAGGAGCAATACTTTCCAGTGTTTTAGAACTCAGATGAGTGTCTGTAACTTTTCCAGGACTGTATAAAGTTCAGATATTCAGGTATTTCAGAAACACATTTTCCTTGCATTTATTTTTGCCTACTATTCACACTAGTGATGGTAAAGATGCGAGCACTGTCTCCCTGGAACTGGCAAATTTTCCATTAAACGGCAGCATCTGAAAACATCCTCAGGAGCAAGTACAGCTTGTCAAATGAGCCTTACTATTCTAGAGCCATGAGAAGACAGTGGGAGAAATGATTCAATGAAAGATACTGAATGTTTGTCTCTACATAAATTTACAAATGGCACATTCACTGAAATCCTAAAACTAGTCTGTGTTTGGCCTGAATGTATTTTACTTGTGAAAGTCCATAAAAATCAATAATTTCATTTGGAAAACAATGCAAAATTCACACCATGCAATCATATGTGTGAGCCTTTCTGGTGTATGCATATAAATGAGTATGTGTATGAGTGTGCATGTGTATGAGCATACAAGTGTAAGTGTTCATGTGCATGAGTATACATATGTATAAATGTGCATGTGTATGAATGTGAACACATATGAGTATTCATGTGCATGTATGAGGAATGTGTGTCAGTATTTTGCCAAAAGCGTTACTAAAATTTTTAAAGTACAAGGAAAAAAAACCGTAATTTTGTAGTGATGCCAACACATTAGGTTTTCAGTCATTTTTGAAGTTATAACATCTTCTTATATTAATGATGTCTAATGCTCAAGACAACTGAATTGCTGAAATGGTTAAATCCTCTTTAAATATAAATTTCCACTTCATTTATAATTTTTTTCTTTTAGTCATTCATGCACCAATTCTGGGAAACAGAAGCTTAAGCAGGATTTCTCTTGGCTTCCATATTTACATGAGAAAAGTTTTGCAAATTAATTTACAGCTTTCAAAATAGAGGTGACAACCTATGTAAATGAAGCCCATAGTTTTATTTTACTAAATAAAGTTATTACAGATAGGAGGCATTTAGAGCATGATGACTCAGGGTATCCCCCAGACAACGCTGATGTGACCTGGAGGAGATTTGGAAGGATAGTCTGTGGCTCCTATCCAGACCTTCTGAACCAAGGTCTGCAATGGAAAAAGATATATGAAGCGGTTTCAAATGCACAATGCAGTTTACTAGCAGATTAGGAGGGCAAACACATAAACGTTGTTACAAAGAAGCCAAACAGTTAGCTGTCCTAAATAAATAAGAACCAGTGTCAGCTTGCAGCATAAATTTAAAGTCTGTACCAGGCAGCAGGCTAATTTATTTTTAAGCAAGTGAGCTTACTAACAACAACAATAAATGTACATATTATATAAAGAACAATTAATTATTTAGGAAAAAATATTTTGAACCAATAATCAGTAAGACATCAATAAGATATTAATGAGATATTTTAATTTTAGATTTAAAAACTTTTGAAAGATAAATATTGTATTGCATGACAAATATTCCAAGAAAATACTGAGCCAGTTAACCACAATTACAATTAGATAGACAAAGCAAAGTAAAATAATCCCCCAAATAAATACATACTGCAAATGCATGAACAAGTATAATTTTATATGCTATAGTTTGCACGTTCCCATCTAGGATCCATATTTAACTAATTGCCCCAATACCTTTATTATCAGTCAAAATTGCCCTCCTTTTCCTCATGGATGATTCCAAAAGCCTGGTAAATGTTGGCCCCACTTCTTTTACCCTAATCACAATATCACATCTCTCCATGCCTGAGACCCAGAGCGATCTTTAAAACAATGATAAATCAGATAATGGCTCTCTCCAGTTTAATACTTGATGAAAGTCATTATTTATAATAAAAAAACAGTTCTTACTAGATGTAAGACCCCCAGTACTGAGAACAGAAAATGTGTATGCAACATTTACCGTACTTCATACCCCTTTTAAGCATGTTAACTAATCCATACTTACAAATAGTTTTTCTCCAAATATGATGTTTGTCAGGAATACACATTAAAGCAAGGATGGACTAAAGCTGGACTGCCTGTCTGAGTAGAGTAGTTATTTACGGGAGCAACATTAAATCACCTTCCTAAACACATTTGTTATTTCATGCCCATAAGGAGATTTCCTGATATCTTGCCTGACAACTTTTCCCAATCTTTCTCTTATTTTCTGGTAAATTAACTTTGGTCTATGCAGTAGAGCTATACTGGTTTTCATCAAACATGACAAAATTTACTGCCTTGAGGTCTCCTAGCTGAGTATTTTGCAAGATATTTTCAAAACTGGTTCCCTCTCTTGTCAGCTCTTCAGGGAGTTTGGCTCTGTCTGCCTGGATTAGAGTTTCTTTCCAATCTCTATTCTTCCGTTATGATTTATTTTACATAAGAATTCTGAACGTGTGCTGAACATTAAAACACACAATGGTTATTGCTGGAGTAGGCGGTTCAGTGTTGTAGTCCTTAAAGAAAAGGGGGATCACAGAACTAATTCTACCACGGAAGCGCTTCAAACTAGGCATTTTAGGTTTGTAGAAATATAAAACTTGATTCCTTGGGATTTCTAGGTGATAAAGCAGTCTGTCTTAAAATCATTACTTATAATTTCATCCAGAATTATCAGTACTGGATTTGAATAACTACGTCGTCTTTTATTTTATTTTATTTTATTTTATTTTATTTTATTTATTCTTTGAAAATTTCATAGATGTCTAAAATGTACCTTGATCATATCCAGCTCCTGCTCTGTGATCCACTTCCCCCAGGACCCTCCCATCACATCTTTCTCTCAACTTCATGTCTTCCTCTTATAATTTCTGTGTATTATTTCTGTAACCCACTGAGTCCATTTAGCACTGTCCATATTTGCCTGGGCTTTTAAAATATAACAATATGTGACAGCTAGAGACTTCTACTTGCTTTTTATATCTAATATTTCATGATACATAAACATAATTCAAAAAAAACTGTAACTAGAAGAGGTAGGAATGTTTTAAATAATTTACCACATAGTCATGAATACTGTCAATAGTTTACTTAATATTGGTTGCAATGCAGAATCTGAAAGCAAACCAACAACTTTTTTAGCCTGAAATTTTTAAACCTTGAACAAACTATACTTAGTACTCAGTAGAACTGAATCATTCCATTTACCAATCAGCACACACATCTATTCAAAGATTGAGGTTTTTCAATTGTTTATTTGTTTTCTGATTACTACTTGAAACCTGGTGGTGGCTATTCCCTCCTCCATTCTCCCAGCTTCTCCACCTCACCACACTCTCTCCTCCTTCTCTTCCTCTTTTTCTGTCAGCATGCTGTGGAAAGGAACATAAGGACTGCATGATCATTGTCAGTGTTATGATTCGTGCTAAGCATTAACAGTTTTTATTTTACAGCATTCTTCTAGATATCAGCATAGTAAAAAATGTGAAAAAGCCTTAGCTAAACAATTAATAGTTAGAAAGGAGGAGAAAATCTGAGTATGACTTTGAAAATATCTTTAACACCAAGACAGCATGAGACATTCACAGAAATTCACAGCATCTATAGGCAGTAGTTAAAATTGCTGCACTGTGGACTAGTCAAGTGGAAAACAGCACCTCACACATCTGTGCCTCTACCACTCTCAAAAGTTATTACTGGAGTTTTAGAAATCCCCTACATTTTATTTGCTTTTAATAGCATTGGTCAAGTGAGTGTCTAGGAAAAAATATTTAAATCATAAGTTCAAAAGTCTTTCATAGACAAAACTGATAATGATCCATATCCTACTGAACGCCACATATGGAAGGAGGGATAAATATTAGGATAAGCTGTGAGAAGTGAATCCCACATCTATCAAGCTGACCACATGAATCTAGAGTTCTGGTGGGCACACCACTGACACTTTTTCTTGAAAGTCATTGTTGGGTAGGCATGCCCTCTGAGGGAACTAGAACTTAACCCCAAGAGACTTAGAGGGGGACAGTCTAGGGACTGACGATGCTGAGGACACTGGGAGACCCTAGGTGGGACGCAATGCTTGTGGCCTACATCTCAAGCTTAGACAAGATGTAGGAAAGGGCCCACAGGCATGCACGCCTTTGTAAGTGACCCTCCCCCAAATAGAATAAGCTTTGTTGGCAAACCCAAATAAATATTCTTATTTCCCAACTGTAACTTAAGAAGGGCATTGTGGTGGTTTGGTCGTGTGTCAGAACTGCATGAACGTGAGAACTGAGAAAGTGTGCTCAGGTCTCTCAGAGAAGAATTTGGTACAACAGCCATACAGGCTGATAGCTACTATACATAATTTACTTGAAATCTGAAACAATTTTCTCGAGGGCAGCTCTTCTAATAAAAAAAAACACACTGAATAAGTATGAGACATTTTTTTCCTCAAACAGAAAATATAGTATTAGTTCATGACTGAAAACTGACTCTCAAAAAGCCTATGAGGTTGGGTTGCCAGAGAAGACCACCAGACACAGAAAATTGCGGAAAGAAAGTCTTTACAGCTGGGCCAGTGGCTTATGCTGGGCATTCAGGTCCCAAGTGTAGGCCCAAGTTGATCTTAGGGTAAGCTTTTATACAGAATAACCACATCCAGGGGTGAAAAGTTTAAGTTCCAAGCTTAGGGATGGAACCCGGCCCCCTCCATGACAATTTCCATTCTGCAAGAGCAAGCCAAGCAGAAAACACAGAAGACATAAGTCTGCTGTTAGCAGGAGCAACCTGGTGTGTGCTGAGCACATACCTTGGTTCTCAAATGCACACCATGGTCAGTGCAATTAAATCAGACTTTTCCAATCCCACATTTGAGTGAACTGCTTCTAGCTTTAACTACTGGGTTTTGCTGGGGCTTGCTTATAACATCGTCAGTCTTGAGGTGCCCCACCACATATGCAATATTAGAACATGAGTTTCTGACCCTATAATGAATAAACATTTATAAACAAAACAATGGGGTTTCTGATACTCAAGACACAATACTACTGGTGTAAAATACTCTTCATTAAAGTATTATTGTGTCAAGCTTTCTGCTCAATTCAAATTATTATCTTGCTTTTGTTTGCACTTTAAGATCATTAATTAGTTTCCTATTAAAGCAACTGAATTTATTATATAAAGAGAGGCTATTTGACACCAGAAAGCACAGCTTTAAATCAGATACATTTAAATAACTAAAGTGTGTGTTTATATGTAAAACAGTAACATCACCTTTCACTCACATCGAATAAAATATGATCTCCAAATAATTACTTTTCCCTCTTTGTTAGAATTAGCTTTTAATTGTGTAAGAAATGAACTTTTCATTCTCTTTAATAAGGTTTTTATTTAAGATAAGGAAAACTTCAGCATTCGCTGTGATCTCGTCTCATTACAGAAAACAATAATTATTTGAAATTGCACTCTACTGACATTTTCTATGTGTCTACAAACCTAAGTGTTTCTAATAAAACACAGAACATTGCTTTGATATAATTTTACTTTAAGAAGCTATGATAATGCTCAAGTGGTTTTGTAAAATCACTGAGGAACTTGCTTACTAAATGCAATGGCAGTAATATGTACATGCATCTTAGATTATACAATGCTCTATTGTGTACATAGTTTATTTTTCATAATTGTATCATATAACATAGATTTACACTTGCTATAGTCTATCTTATTTTAATAATTTTATTTATTATTTTTATTTTTTGTGTTTGAGTGTATTGCCTGTATGTATGTAAGTGCACCCATGCCATTCAATGCCTGTGGAAGTCAGAAAAGGGTGTAGGATTCCCTGGGAACTATAGTTATTGGTGGTTCTTAGCTACCATGTGGGTGCTGGGAACTGAACCTGGGTCCTCTGGGAGAACACCTACTGCTCCTAATTGCTGAACCATCTCTCCATTTCTCCATGCCTTATTTTAAATTTCTATGAAATTGATCATTATTTCCATCATTTTGTTATAATTTGCATTATTTGTTTTTTATTTCGCACATTCCATGAAATAAGGTTCAAGGGAATATGGTCTCACAGTCTTGGCAAATGCTATTAAGTGGCTAACACAGAACACACATGCTGGTTCCCCATGCCATTAATAACCTGATAACATCCTACATTTAAAATTATTGTGGGGACTGGAGAGATGGCTCCGCAGTTAGGAGCACTGACTGCTCTTATAGAGGACCTGGGTTCAAATCCCAGCACCAACATGGCAGAAAACAACCATCTGTAACTCCAGTTTCAGGGGAATCCAAGGCCTTCTTCTGACCTCCACAGGCATTGCACAACATTGGTGCACTTAAACACATGCAGGCATAACACTCATACACACAAAATAAAAATAAAATATTTTTATAAACACAAACCATTGTGTTATTGAGTTTGTAGGATATGATTCATAGCATGAGCGCCACTGTAAAACCTTTCAATCTATTAATTAGCCCAATATCAAACAATTGTAAAAAGTTCAAGACATATTAGCTGTGCATATCATAGTATGTTACTGTTATTTTGTAGTCTATAAATGTGTTCAATAGTTTCTTAATAGTTTGTTTCTTTTTCCTCTTACATTACATGAAGGTCTAGACAGCTTTTGAAAGTAACCCATTAGACATTAGAAAAAGGTATGGGTCTTAGGGCTGCAGTTAGGGGATGGAACTAAGAGACAGAGTGAAGGAAACAGACCAACCAACATTATAGCACAGCAGAAAGAGTATCAATTTTTGTGAATTATTTCAGACTATTTGAATTTTGTAATGAGCTATCAGCATTCACACCCCTGGTCAATGAGAGTATGCTGCCTATACTTCTACCTTAAGTATTAGTCCACAGGGACAGAAGGGGTGTTTCCATGTCATGAAACGTTCTTTCCACACATAAATGTCTACCAGTGTCCTCAAGACATATAGTACACTGGGTATTAATGTGGAGTTTCTAAGCCACATTACAGTTACACTCTAATAAGAAACAGCCTGACAATTAGCATTGTGTTTTAAAGCCAAGAGTGAACCCAAACTCTGAGAGTGGGTTTCTTCTGCTGTCTCACAGAACTGGGCCCTTGAGCTTCACCTGTACTTTCATTGAAGCTGTCTTTATGGGAACACTTTGGGAAAGTAGAAGTTAAGATGCACCCTTATCAGAAACTCTTGCTTTTTGTTCCCTAGGCCTAAAATGTGTCACACACAAAATACCAAGGAGCCGCCTCAACCATTCTGTTTTCAATGAGAATAGTACTATTTTTCTATCAGTTTGATATCTTAAACACAGCCTATTGTTACAATAGTTAAGAAATGGAAGCAATCTAAATGTTTCTAAAATGATAAATGGAAATGAAAAACTAGTCCATTTACATGATGGAGTTCTCTGAAGTAAGGAAAAATGAAATTAGAAATTTGTAGCTAAATGGGTAGAATTAGAAACTTCTATACTAAGTGAAGTAACACAGACTCAGAAAAACAAGTGACTTGTGTTCTCTTTCATTTATAGGTCTTAGTTTCAAATCCTTAGATGTGAGTATATACTATGATGAAACTGCAGAAGCCAGGAAAATGAAAAGGAACCAGGAACCATGGGGCCAAAGGGTAAGAAGGAGCATGAGAGACAGGTACAGTAGGAGAAAGGTTTTAGCAAGGGTGATTAGGGGTGAAGGGGGAACTTTAGTGAAGACAGAGTGGGGGCTTATACAGGAGAGTAAGAGGAGAGATGAATAACAACAACCCTTAGATGGTGTGAAAAAGAAGAAATGAAATGAATGTATAAAAAATAAACTATATTATATATATATATTATATACGTGTGTGTATTTGTATAGCTGAAAGCTATATAACAAAAAACACAGTGCCAGGCAGGAGAAACCTCCCTTCCAGTTGTTGGACAGAGTAATATGAGAAAATCAAAAAATAACACAGTTTATTACCACAGCCTTTGATTGCCTCCCAGAGCTGGAAGGTAGGCCCTATGCTGAAGACAGGACATACTATAAGTTGGTTTTGGCAAGATGGTAATATTAATACTACCAAGCCATGAGCATGGAGGATCTTTCCATGTCTTTGTGTCTTCCTTGATCTCTTTCTTCAAAGGCTTAAAATTTTCAATGTAGAGATTTTTAATGCCTTTGTTTTATTCCTAGATATATTTTTTAGGATATTTTGAATGAGAGGTTTTCCATGGTGTTTTTCCTCTGACTTTTTAATGTAGGAACTTAGTGCTATGAATTTCCCTCTAAGGACTGCTTTTAATATGTCCCAGAAGTTTTGTTGTGCACACTCAGCTATGTTGTGTTATCCTTTTAATTTAGTTTTATGAATACTTTAATTTCTTTCTTGATTTCTTCTTTGACTCATTCACCATTCCACAGTGTATTGTTTAATCTCTATGAGTCCTTGCAGTTACTAAAGCCTCATTTGTAAATGATTTTAAATTCTATTGCATGATAGTCTGATAGAATACTAGAATTATGTCAATTTTTTGGTATTTTTTGAGGTTTGTTTTGTGCCTATTTTAGAGAAACTTCCATGGGCTGCTGAGTAGAATGTATCTTATTCTATACTTGGGTGGAATATGTGTAGCTATCTGTTAGGTCCAAATGATGTATGACATCATTTAATTCAGATGTTTCTCTACTTATTCTTTGATGAGATGACCTGCATATTAGAGAAAGTGGAGTAATGAAGTCATCTACTCTTACTGAGTATGGTTAATCTGTGTCTTGAGATTCAATAGTACTGTTTTTATGAAACTAGGTGCACCTGACTTTGGTGCGTATAC
Organism: Nannospalax galili; assembly: GCF_000622305.1. Lineage (NCBI taxonomy): Eukaryota > Metazoa > Chordata > Mammalia > Rodentia > Spalacidae > Nannospalax > Nannospalax galili. The sequence continues at coordinate 2,682,605 of NW_008358517.1, forward strand.
GTATTCATGATCATTATGTCTTCTTAGTAGAATGTTCCCTTGATCTGAATGCAATGACCTTTTTTATCTCTTCCAAAAAAATTTAACTTGAAGTCTATTTCAACATATTTTAGAAAAACAATTCCTGATTGTTTCCATCGGTTGGATGTTTCTCCATCCTTTCTCCCTAAGGTGGTACCTATCCTCAAGGGAAGGTAAGTTTCTTACAGACAACAAGCAGTTGAACTCTGTTTTTTTTTAAACATTTTATTTATCATTTAAGATTTATATGTAAGAGTGTGTTGCCTGCATGTGTGTAATTGCACTAGTGGTGTGCAATGCCCGCAGAGGTCAGAAGATGGCATCAGATCCCCTAGAACTGGTTATGGATGGTTGCTGACTGCCTTGTGAGTCCTGGGAATCAAACCTGGGTTCTCTACAAAGGCAGTCAGTGCTCTTAACTGCTGAGCCATCTTTCTACCCATTAATCCATTCTGCTAGCCTGTGTCTCTGGACTAGGGAGTTGAGACCATTGATATTTAGAGTTATTATTGAAAAGTGTGGATTGGTTACTTTCATTTTATTTTTTTGTTTGCATTCCTAATGTTGAATATTTCTAGGCTTTATGCCTTTACTTCATGTTTTTCCTTAACCTCTTGCATATGGTCATTTCTTTCTTTTGTCCTTTTATAGCTTTGAGTATTCTCTGTAGGGCTGGTTTGGTGCATGAATTTTATTTGTGTCATAGAAGATTTTTCTTTCCCCTTTGACTATGATAGACCGCATTGTTGGGTACAGTATTCTGGGTTGTCATCTGTGGTCATTTAGAACTGGGAATACTTTGGTCCAGGTTCTTCTGACTTTCAGTTTGCATTGAAAACTCAGATGTAAATCTGATGGGTTTTCTTTTATATGTGACCTTTTTTTTTTTTTCCTAGCAGCTTTAAACTCTCTCTTTGCTTGGTATATTTAGTTTGCTTTGATGTGGGGCATGTCTGTTCTGCTCCTGTCTAACTGGTGTTCTGTGTCCTTATTGTATCTGCGTGTGTCTTTCCTCAATTTATGGTAGTTTTCTTCCATAATTTTAACATCTGCTCAGTGCTACTGACCTGAGCTTCTTCTTCTACTGTACCCATGATGCATAGCTTTGGTATTTTCCTGTAGTCCCACACCCCCTGCATATTCAAATCCTGGTTTTGGATTTTTTTTTTTTCTGTATTCTTTGCTTGCATAGCTCAGTTCTTCAACTTTGTTATCCAGTCTTTCTGTTCTATTTTCCATCTCTTTCATTCTGCTTGTGAATCTTTCTCTTGTTGACTCAATTCCATCTCCATTCCAGCCTCGGTTTTCTTTGATATTTCTATCTCTTTTGTGAATTCACTTTTCAAGCCTCGGATTGTTTTTGTCACTTCAGCCATATATTCTTAGATTACTTGAGCTTCAGTCAGGAGTTTATTCCTGTCCTCTGAGGTACTGAGTTGTTTGCCTGTGATGTCTTAATTCTTGGATCATGTTTATCATTGCTCTTTTAAATTTGGCCTCCTGGGGTTCCTCTGTGTGGTTCTCTTTGTAGTACTATTTTGTAGGATTGGTGGGGTTTGGTGGGAACATATTCTTCTGTTTTTTCCATATTATTTGTATCTCTGTACTGTGGTTTGAGCATATAGATTTCTTTTGTTAGCTGTGTGTCTAGTATGAAGTTCTAGTTTGCCTTTCTTTAGTGGAAGTTTGGTTCTACTTATATAATTGACCTATGTTGGTTACGTTCTGGTCAGATATGAATAGCTGGTTTGTGCTGTAAGTTCTTCACTCTTTTGCTGTTTTTGGTTTTTGTTTTTTTTCTTTTTAGACTTTGTTTTCCCTATGGGTGGGCGGGTTCCAAGCTGGTTAGTGAGGAGCTAATCAGAGTAGGTGCTGACTCTGAATCAGAAGAATGTATCTCATCTGAGTGCATGGGGGATGAAGACAGACTGGGTTTGGTCTGCATTAGGAGGTTAGTCCCACAGTCTGAGGTTGGAAGAACAAGAGCAGTGGGACCCAAGGCTGTAATTGGGACAGTGTGGGGAGAGGGTGTTTACCTGATGAAAGTGCAGGGGATTCAGGCACCAAGTGCAGGGTCTGATTTACCAGCGTCGTCTGCAGGTCAAGGGCAGGATGATCAGGAGGGGGGTCTACAGGCAAGGGAGGGGTAGGGACAATGTGAGGAGGGTCTAACTATCTAGGCAGACTAGGTATGGGCTCAGAAGCAGGAGAATGCCACTAGTCTTGGGGCAGGGGATCAGGATGCAATATGCAGAAAGCATGAATGCCATGGACTATGCATGAGCCCCCACAAACATATACATGTATTGTAAATACACACCAATAAGTAGATAAATCAACAAATAAATTCTTTTTAAAATAGAGACAATGAAGGAAAGAATGCTAGAACTCTTCTTAGGACCTAAAGAAATGCAGGCAGAAATAAAAACCCATTGTCTCATAAATCATAACGACAAACTTTTATAAAATGCAAACTATGGACTGGAGAGATGACTTAGTGGTTAAGAGCACTCCCTGCTACTGCAGAGGATGGGGGCTTGATTCCCAGCACGCACATGGCAGATAGCAACTGTCTGTAACTCCAGTTGCAGGGAATCTGATGCCCTCTTCTGACCTCTGCATGTATTGCATGACTGGGGTGCACCTATCTACATGGAAGTAATATGGAAGTAATATACTCATACACATAAAATAAAAATAATATATATAATTTAAAAATGCAAATTAATATTAGTGGCAATGTTTGGGTAAAGAGACACCGTGAACTGGTAGATTTTTTATTTGACCATTTGGAGTACAATTGAAAGTATCTGATAAAATCCTTTAAGACAAAGAAACTACCTTTTTGCCAAGGAGCAGATAAAGATTTGGAAAAAGCACATTGTTACGGGATGGGGAAAGTGTAAGTTTTTCGTGAAGACCAAATAGAAGTGGAAGAATTACTCCTACCTGGTGTTCCACAGATATTTTAAAAGCAGATTTGCCTAAAGAGAGTACCTGATTCTGCTTGTTCTTATACAAGTTTGTGCCCAATCCTCTGGTCTCCCTTCTCACTGATATTTACAATTTAATGAAATGATAAGTTTAACAGTATCATATTGTATTAGTAACTTTTCTGTTTCTGTGATAAAACACAGTGATCAAGGCAATTTACAGAAGGAATGCCAGAGGGATTAGAGCCCATAACGGTGGGGTGAGCGTAGCAGCAGAGGTGCGGAGAGATCACATCTTCAAGCAGACACAAGAAGCAGAGAGAGGCAGGAAATGTGGCAATGTGTAAGAACTCTCAAAGCCCCACCCCAGTGACATGCTTCCTCCAGCACAGCTTCATCGGAACCTCCCCAAACAGCGCCACCAACTGTGGCCTATCTAACTACTTGGAGCCTATGGGGGACCTTCTCATTCAAAATGCCACACACTTATTTTTCTCATTCTTTATCAAGTTTGATGTCTATAATCCTATAAATTGTTTCAAATTGTCCAAAACAGAGAATTTAAAATGAGGCAAAATATTAGGCACATCAGGCACTATGCTGAAGACTCCTGTATTTTCACTCACTTCTGCTCTAAGAAATCACTGTTAGCTCAAAGGAATTGATGTTGGTGTACCAGATATGAAAATGAGGATCCACTTTCTGGTTCATAGGAGAAAATAAAATGTGAATGAATATTCACAGTTACGCATTCACTGAAAAAAGAGATCTCCTGTGTGTATGAATAGTTTAACCTTACTGGAAATACAAGTGTGAAAGAATGGGTAAGCCTTCACACTCACAGACTGTATAAATCAGTGTAGACAATATCGTACACCTTTCTGAATTCAAAAGCAAAGGGAAGATTATTCTCAAGAGCACCAGAAAGTGAAAACAGTCACTTTCTTTTTAAATGATTGGTTTATCTGCTATGCTTTACAGCAGATATTAAGCCTGATCTGTTCAAATTGCAAAACTGGAGAATCCAAATTATTCAAGAACCTAATATAAAGTGGAAGGAAGGCATGGTTGGGGTATACAGCACCCCCAAAAAATAATTTTCATAATATTTGTTGAGTAGTGTTATCATTGAAAGTCATTTTTTTCTGTTTGGATAGCCTTAAACCATTTGGCAAGAAAGCTGCTGTTTTAGATTTATAAAACATGACTATAGTATACTAGCTTGGTGCATTTTTTTTATTACTGATCTGAGGTTAGGTGCTTTTATAAAGAAAAGGGGTCTCGGTTTGGCTCCTGTTTTAGAGGCTGGCTGTCAATATTCTTTACTGATGAACTTTGTGGGCTGAGTGTGCTAGCTTTTGAAAATCGTCTGTTCCAGTTCCTAATCCAGTCTTGTGAAACCCAACCCAATCCATTAAAATGAGAACTGTTGTGACCCACGACCTCTCACAATATCCATGCTTTGAAAATTTGCTCTGTGAACTGGCCTTTCCTGAAAAAGGCACATGTATGTTGAACATTCTGTAGACTGTTTAACTGATTAGAAGAACTTTATAATTTTGAGACGTTAGAATGTTGCACATTGAGTGCCGGTTATCTTGGGCTATGTTTCTGTTAATAACCCCTTATCATCTATTTGTGTGCCTGAACTAACGTCCTTTTCACTATACGATGCAATCTTTGCAATACATTCTTTTTAAAAATATTTTATTTATTATTTTTATTTTATATGTATGAGTGAATTGCCTGCATGTATCGTGCAATGCCTTGTCGTGCAATACCCTGGAGGTCAGAAGAGGGCGTCGGATTCACCTGGAACTGGAGTTCAGGAAGGTTTGTAGCTGCCATGTGGGTGCTGGGAATCAAACCCACGTCTTCTGCAAGAGCATTCAGTGCTCTTAACCGCTGAGCCATCTCTCCAGCCCCTGTAATGCAATCTTAACAGACCACTAGCTTCCAATCAGGCAACAGAATCAGACTTCATCTAAAACTTGCAATAGGGATTTCCCTGTAGCAATCCACATAGCTGGTGTCCTTACCGGTGTATTTGATGAGCTCGTTGATTTATGCCTTTCTCTTATTTAGTGACTTCAGGAAATTTATGTAAGTGGTTCCACAGTGCAACATACACACAGGATAAATAATGTCCATGTTCCTAAGCCATGCACTCTCTCACATGGTTCAGAATAGACTATCACTCCAATTACAGCAAAAGCTGTACTTTGAGATAATTCACCTTAGAAGTGTTACATTGGGGAACAACCCTCTAGCACAGGAACCTTTAGGAAAAAAATTATATTCGAATTATAACAGGTACATATATGTGGACATTCATGGCCTAACATTTAAGATCAACATTGTCTTTAATATTGATTACCATTATGTTCTTAGTATATTTAGTCAATATGAAATAATCAAACTAAATGAGTTAAAAGTAAAGATAAATTTATAAAGAAATATCACGTATATTTATTTTAATAATAGTGAAATATTTTGTTCTTCTCTCCAGCTGATGAAAAATTCATACTTCTGTGACATAAATAATTATTTTCTCCTGACATGTTATGTTTCTCGAGGATATATTGAATTAACTGGAAAGGGGATATAGAACTTTGTTGAGAAATTCATCTTTTTAGAGGAATGTTCAATTGTATACTACATTAATCAGAATAAAACAGTAGCAATTTCAAGACTATGCTAAATAATCCTCTAGCTTCCAGAACTTTCTTAAATTGAATTCGGCACAAACAGAAGAATGATGGATGACCCTCACTCCTGGAAACATTTGCTATGGTAAGAATAATGCTTGAAAAAAAAAAAGGATAATGTAAAATAAAACCCATGCCTATCTCCCTTCTCTAAACTGATATCTCAGTTTCTTCTGTATTACGGGATTAAAGAATCCTCTAAGTGTTTGACTCCAAAACTTTTGATTTGTCCTTGACAAACTTCACCAAAGCCTGGTTATTTGCATATACATCCCCAGCACACTTCACTCCCATAACACTAACCAGTCAAATTTGAATTTCAGATAAAATGAAGAATATATGAAAGAGTAAGTAACACAATGACTACTTGGAAAAAACTTAATTGAAATACTATTTGTGAGCCATCTGAACCTTAGCATTAACTAAGCATTGTGTATTTTTATTTGTGAAATTTGGTGATGCCCCCAACCTTAATAAAATGCTTTAAATCCTTCATTATTCACATGGAAGTCTCCTAATGGATACTGAATTAACTCTACTACATGTCTTAGAATATTTCTGGTGCTCCATAGTGCAGCTGTTAAGACTGTTGTCAGGTTTCTGTCTGAAATTCAACCGTTTTTGAAAGAAGGAGTTAAATTTTCTTCTTGTAACTTTCTAAATATGTTCTGAGACATTTAAATTCAGAAATAATAAGGTGAGGCTATCCTTACACAGTGCAGAAGTTTGGAGTTGTGAGATTATTAGGCTTCTCAACATTGTCAGTGACATTGTGAGACAATTTTTCATGAATGCGGACTGAGAACAAATTACAATTTTCAAGTAAGTAGATAAAACTGGCAGAGGTCCGGTGTCTCAGGGAGGAAAATATTAATCAAAATGAAGCTTTATTGCACAGAAAAAGTTAGGTAGAGAGGAAATAAAACCTTTAAGTCCTTTCGTATATCTAAAAACATGTGTCTTTTATTTTTTCTTCCCTCGGGTGCTAGTTAATTAATTGACAATTATAAAGCAAAAACCACAGACAAGACAAGCCTGTCCATTACAGAGTCCAAACTTAAGATGTGAAGAGAATCTGAACTGGCAATTTCAGTAAACAGTAGGTGGTGTGGTCCTCACTTTCCTACCTCATGTAAGTAGATCATCCATTTAAACCATTCACTTTTGCTGCAATTTGTTACTTTTTGTCTTTGTACATATCGACTTTTTGCATCTTCATAATGAGTGTGAAATTTTATTAATGCAGGTCAACTGAAAGATTAAAAAAAACAAAGACAATTTCTTTTTTAGTCTTCTGTAAGACAGAATTTTTTAAGAAAAAGACAAACTTTCTCAAGTCTCTATCTTTGCTCTTCATCAAAAGCTATGCTTGATGGTGACCAAGGTGGCTTTAATGCTTCCCTCAGTTTGACTGAACTTTACACAAGGTTCTTCCTTACATGAAGCCCCTGACCTCCTTTTTATCGACTTTAGAAGAACTTGCCAGTATAAATTCTTCCACTGCCCTTTGAAATCTTGGTAAAAAGTTTCTTTCCAGGTTTATAGCCAGGGATGACTTTCCAAGGGATCGAGGAGCCATTTCTTTGAAATATCAAGAAATAAAGTATCTCTATCTTCCAAGTGCTATTAGTGTGTAGGAATGTAACTTCTTAGAGTGCCATGCTCCAAGATATAAAGCTATGTACTTGATCATGAAGACAAGAAAATGTTCACTTTGCCTTTGTGCAAAGTCAGTCACAACTTCCAGTGTCCCAAAGCCAACTCTTCAAAACTATTAGTGCAGGGAAGTAGATTTCATGTTGAATTCTTGACTCTCTGTCTTAATGAAATAACCTTAATTGTTCAGTCATTAAACAATTGAATTTATGATTTAAGATATTCTAACATATAAAATAATAAATGGGAACAATTGACATAGATTTAAGTGTTTATCAGTTTAAAAGAATCCTAGGTTTAGTCTTGAGCTACAGAGGCAATTTCAAAACCTTTGTGTACAATGGAACCACATCATTTCTTGTATCACTAAAATAAAATGAAAAAGATTCTCAGATATATATTTTTAGTGTGCTCAGTTTTTAGTAGATTCCAGAGTTGTGTTGGTATTTTTAATCACATATATGAGAGTAGTTTCCATAAAGGGGGTTATAATACACACACTTTAATTATCTGACTCAAACATTGTAATTTGTAGTAGTAAAAAATCTTCACATAATCCTTTCTATTCTTTCTGTTTTGAAATGGGTATATATTAATCTTTTATTTTAAGTGTGTACAGTGATTTTATCATATAATATACACTTATATGTAGGAGACATATTTTAAAAATCAAACTAATACCATACTTCAAAATAATTACAATTTGGGATTCCACTTAGTTTTAAATATGTTACTATGCATAGACCAAAGTATGCAAATTCATTTAATGGTAATTTATCTATCTTTCAATTATATATATATATATTATGCACATACACATAGATAATCTTCCATTTTTCTACTTTTACTCTATGTGCATTTATAACAAAAGAACTCCATAATATGTTGTAGTTTATAAGTAATTGACATTCTGTTGTATGCAATGTATTTTTTTCCTTGCTCTGAATTTTCTTTTACTTTTTTTACTTTTGAGATAATCATACATGAGTATTGATTTTGCATTATTTCCATTCCTCCCAGTCCTGCTCCAACTTTTCCCATAACCTCCCACTCTATCTCAGTTTTCTGTTCTCTTCTTTGATTAATATTTCTACATATACATACACATAAGTTTAAATATATATGTGTATAATGCACTTGGCCATTTACTGGTGCTTATATGTACTGAATTTAAGATTGATGTGAAAAGCCAAAGGGAAATGTAATACTTAATGAACCTGTTGAAAAATACACATATGATATTAATGTGGGTGCATGTGTATAGCTGACAGCTATAAAACAAAAATCACAGTGCCAGGCAATGGAAACTTTTCTTTTGAATTGTTTGGTCAGGGTAGTCCAAGAGAATCCAAAATATTACAAGCTATTGCATATCCATTGATTGCCTCCCAGATCTTGAGGATAAGAGCCTACTTCTGAAGACAGGCCACACTTCAGACACAGGACTTAGATCAATTGAGCTAGAACTGACTTAGATGCCTCCTCCTTGAGAACTTGCTCTCATAGTTTCAGAAGATACCAAGGAACACTGCACAGGAGAAAACCAATTATCCTACTAAGCTGTAAAGCCTACAAACCACAACAATAAACAGCCCAACAAATTTCCTCTATTAGTACAATAGTGGGATTTTTAACTTGTGGGTTATCAACAGCTTTCTAATTGGACTTAAGGCCCACTCAAAGGTAGGCAATTCATGCCTGACACTGCAACAACCAAGTACACATTGCTGGAGTCATCACAGACCCTAGAGAAAAACTTGTTTCTCTCATGTCACTAGAGCAATACAATTTCTTACTATATTCTAAATATAGATCACTAAAATGGTCTATTATTTTTATTTTATGCATATGAGTGTTTTTGTCTGCATGTAGTATGTGCACCACATGTGTGAAATGAGTATGTAAACCAGAAATGTGTATAAGATCCCCTGGAACTGGAGTTATAGATTGTTGTTAGCCATCATGTGAGTGTTGGGAACCAACCTGTGTCCTCTGGAAGAACAGCAAGTGTTTTAACCACCAGCCCCCAATACATATTCTTATGTTTACAGACAAGTGCACCTCTCACCACTCATCAAAGATGCTTCTTTTTGCAAAGACAGAGACTATCATGAAGTTCCATAATTGATCAAATGCAGAGAAGTAACTCTGAGAACCCCTGCTCTAAGTGACACATCTACAATACAACCTATACACCTAAGGCACATGGAACATGATGAAAGAGGATCTGAAAAGAATATAAAAGCCAGAAAGGCAAGACACCTGCTGCTACATAAGACATACTAGACATGGTAGAGATGCTGCACTAATGAAATCTCCACAATATGGTGCCATAACGAGCTCTACATATTATGGCAAAACCAAAAAAGTTGATGGAGGAAATTTCAATCAGTCCCATCTCAAGTTGAAGAGCTGCAGGCAATCAGCGGCTGCTAGATTGACGGAGAATCAGTGTTTCTCTATCGTTAATGAATTATTAACGAGATAGCCACTGGTCAGACATATCTTTTGAGTAGTACCAACTCATCTCAGTTGAGAGCTACTATAAATGTGAGATATTTTCTGAACTTCAAAGATGCTAGAAAAAGAAATATAAATATGCTTTTATTATTAGCATTTATTTTGTAGTTAAATTTAAAAAAGTTTAGCATAGGATTAGGTAACCTATAATATAACCATTGATATTGCTTATTTGTTTTTACTTTTATGGAGAGAAAGAATTTTTACAGGAATGACTCACACTTACTAGACAGTGATCCTGAAGTATTACCTTATTAACCTTATCTACTTTAATGTTCCAATAACTTTTTAAAATCTTAAATCATGTTTTCTGTTTAATGTGATTGTGAAATTTGTAAATCTATCTATTGGGCTGGAGGTATCAATAGAAAAGGAACATTAATAGACATTATTGCCAACCAAGGCAAAGAACTCAGAAAATGAATAGTAAAGGACTATCAGATGGAAAAGTGAACCATAACATAGATAATTTTCTTTAATATAACTAAACTGCATCCCGAGTGCTACCTAACCAACCTGTATGCACCTCATCTTATCTCTCTCTCTGTCTCTCTCTCTCTCTCTATCCCTCTCTCCCTCTCTCTCTCCCTCCGTCCCTCCCTTCCTCCTTCTTCACTGTGGATTCATGTTGCATATAGGATGGACTGCCATTGAGCTATATTCCAAACCCCAAGATTAGCCTTTCTCTCAGCAATTGCTTAATGCAAGTATAGCCTCATAATGTTCTGGGCTTCTGAGCCTTGTAAATTTCATTTGCTTCCAGAGTGGAGGAATCTGCTGCCTCCACAATGGAGGGAATGTTTCAATGTCTCAGGACATATTCCACAACAAGCATAAAACAAACCTTAAAACAAGTGTGTAGAGCCACAGTGACTTTCCCTAGACCTGGAAATCGGTCCACTCTGATTCTCGGTTTCTAGATGGTGAAAGTAAGAGTCAGTGGCTTATAACTTCTGGAAGGCCAGGATCATTCTCCTATTTAATTTCTTAAATATTTTGAAATTTTTATTCATCTATGTCAAATAAATAACACAATACTGTTTTTAAAATGGTATTTTACTTTATGAAGATTTTAAAATATTTTTAAATCTGTGTAGTTTTCTGAAAGTTTTACGTGTTTTATATTGTACTTATGAAAAACAATGAAATCTCCACAATGTGGTAGTCTAATGAAATCTGCATAAGGACAAAACCAATTGTCATGCTCAAATTGATGGGGGGGGATAGCCATATATCCCACCTTAAATAAAGACCTACAGGCAATAATTAGATGCTGAAGTTTTCTTCAGGAAAGGTTATCTAATCCCAAACTGACAGCAGACCTAAACCCAGGTACACAGGAGCATCACTAAATAGACAGCATATTATATATGCATGTATATGCGTGTTTACCAATCTATGTATGTATATGTAACAATAATAATCAAAGAAGAGGACAAGGAAGAGAGGTAGTGAGGAGACATGGGAGAAGTTGGTACAGGACTGGGAGGTTTGGAAATAATGCAGACAATATTCATGTATGAAATTCTCAAAAGAAAATATTTTATAAAGAAAAACAAGAGCCATAACTGTATAATCTTTATCATTTACAGGATAGTATTATACAACTGTAATAAAATTTATGTATACACAATAACCTAACTCGTTATGCAAAGACGTTCCTAAAAATGCCAACACAGAACTGTACAGTGGTCTTTAAAATGTTTGTATATCTAGTAATTAAAAGTGACTCTAAGATTTTATAATTATTAGCTTTTTATTTATCATATGGTCGTCTGTCACACAGAAAGTTTTCTGGTAATGCGATGTATGCATTTAATCTAGAATTTAGAAGTATATTATTTTTGTTTTAAGCTATTGTGGGACAGTGCTTCATTATGGCGGAATTTCAAACCAGACTGGGATTAGTGAGTTCTAGTCTCATCAAATTCACTGTGAAAGGTCCTATCTAACCCTGTAGAATGTGCCTCATTATTTCCAAGGTTACCCTTGCTTATCTAACAGCACTGCTGCCTGATAGCAGATGAATCCAATCTGTGAGAGTGAAAACAAAAGCCGTATTAACAGTGCTTTAGAAGCATGCCATTGATCCCAAAGGTAAAACACTTCCTGTGTATAAAGGAGAATGCATTGAGTCGATGTATTCTCTGGTGAGCAATGAAGTTGGCTAACCACACTAATTAGTAGCTACTTGATGACATTCATTTATGATCACCATCGTGAGCACTGTCATAAGCAGACTTTTCTAAAGCTCATTAATGAATATCTGTGTCATCACAACTCAGGAAGCTTTGTTATTACCTTGTATTCCTTAACTTTAATGAAACATTGCTCCTAATGATAAAAGATCTTCCCAGAACACCTATGCCGAAAGCTGAGATGTTTGTAGTTTGTTATTAAAGCCTTGTGATTTTTTTTTCTGTTCCAAAATAGCAATTTGATTTACTAAGTTGTAACATTCCTTGAATTTTCCATTTTCCTCTATTTTTTATTTCTATTTCTTCCTTGGAAATTCCCTTAGGCCTAATATTCAAATATTATGTTTCCATCATGGATGACTTCTTAATGATATTCAATTAACATTTGTATTGCCTATTAGTATTATAGACACTGAGATGTGCATCAGATACACCTAGGGAACTTTTAAAACAAATGCATAAATGCTTCAGGTAGCTAAGGTAGGGCTTGAGGAAATCTGCAGTTTTTAAATAATATTTTTATTATATTTTGGAGAATTTCATAAAATGTGTTTTGATCCCATTCAGCCTTCTCCATCGTCTCCTCTCAGGTCCACCCTTATCTCTGAATAGCCCTCTCAACTTCACATTCTCTTTTCTCTATCATTTTAAGCCTGTCCAGGACACTAGGTGCTCCCCAAATATTCTTGGGTGTGAGTCCATTCCCTGGATCATGGTCTACCTAACAGGAGCCGCATCTTTAACAAAAGTCGACTCACCCTCTCCTTGCAGCTTGTTGTCAGTAACTCCTCAGTTACGGTGGCACACTGTGCTTGCCTCCCTTTCCATGCTGGGATTTTGTCTGGTTTGGGCTTGAGTATGTTTTGTGCATGCTCTGACAGTCTCTGTGAGCTCATGTGAACAACTGGATAACAGCTTCTTGGGATCCATCTACGGCTTTCTGGCTGTTGCAATAATCTTTCCACAACCTCTTCCCACAATGATTCCTGAGTTTTTTGGAGTTAGGGATATGTTGTCTGACACTATTCCTAAGGAGATGGTGAACAAACATCCCTCACCCAAGATAGGGAACCAAGGACAGACCACACTAATACCATCAAAATCCAACTTGGTGAACCAGTGAGTTTTATTGCGATTCCTTACAGAAGTATGAATGAGAAGTTACCTACAGGAGCAGAAATGAAGCTCACCTAAGCATGGGTGATCTTTCAAGAATACAGGAAACCTGGTGTACACTGTATAACTTGAAGGAAGCTCAACATATAGGAACAGGTTCTTTCCATGCAGCTTATTTGCTCTGAGCCTCTTCCTGGCAGCTTAGCTGGTATGAAAACATCTGTTAGCTACTTGGGGAGGGAGGTGCCTAATGAACGTGATTAATTATAGGGACTTCCTGAACCTATGGAGTTCTTTACTTCTTGAGCTTAACAAGAGTCCATGCAGTATGGAATATTTCACCACAAGACATACGGTTGTTTACACAGCTTGCCTCCAAGACAGAACATTTTATCTTGAAGGAAATTGCTACACAACCATGATCCTAGACTTGGATGTTTATAAAGATTGCTTTGGTGTCAGTATATCAATTAAAAATTCAGGAGTTGACTGGAACAGAATAGAACACTTGTTGCACCAAATCCTTAAACTGTGAGTTTTAATAACTTAGGGAGGAATGGAAAGTGAATAAGATCAAAATACATTGTATGACTATATGAAATTCTTCAAGATTTAATAAAAATACCATATGTAAAATATCTACTTTAGAATTATTTACATTTATTAGCTTAATTGTAGCTTATTAAAATTAACATATATTATTTTTCTGAATAACAAGGGACTCTTAAATTTTTCCAAAAAAAACTTTAATGATATTATTATTACATACTACAGTACAGTGGATGATCATCAATTCGATTATGCATAGGTCTTTTTAAATTCTTGTACAAGCCGGTTAAATTAAGCATTACTTTTGTTTACTCATTAATATTAATTATAAAAAAACTTGAAAAATATACCTGTAAGAGCATTTTGCCACCAAGTAACTATTTTTAAGTATATGATCAATTTTTACCTCAAAGCAAATCAGAACATCAGATATGATGAAAACTTTTACATATACATCAAATTGTACATAGTATATTTAATTTTAAAGTTTATATATACTTTTTTGTGTATACAGACTTAAATTTGAAAGTGATAGAATGTGTGAACTACAAAAGAGCCACAAGCCTCATTAACGAAAGCCGTAAATCCCTTAAGGTATCTAACTGTCCCTAAATTGGCAGCCTGGCCTTGCTCATGCCTTATCAACTGGTCACTCCCTGGACTGAGAGAGAAAGACTGTTTGTGGAGCCCACCTGTCTCCTTCAGTGCTATAGATAATTCACCCTCCTGTCTGAAAAAAGAGACCCTCAAGGACACTAGACCCTGTGTGCAGCAGAGTTCCTATATAAGACCAGACTGCTCCCTGTTCAGCACGCAGACAATCATTCAGTGAGGGAAAGAGCTGTCAGCCCTTTACTGTTTCTTGCCTGTTGCAGGTCTGGCTCTGACTCTTATTTCAAACTTTAACCTCCTAAACCTAACAAATCCTAACGGAAGCACGGTTATGGCAATTAATATAGTATGTAGATATTTCTCTTAATGTGAACTATAAAAGGGAAATAAAACTATATAGAATTAGATTAAAAAGTTCTGTCCTGTGGAAGCAAAATTTGTCCTATAAATAGTTGTGCCTGCAGTTTCATGTTTAATTAATGACCCCACTTTACAAATCAAGGAGTTATTTGCTGAACTCTAGGGCAATCCTTTAAGAGAAATACATTTGAGTCTACATCTCCTAACAGTTTTCAAGCTTAATTAGGAGTTTGAAACCATGTTGAAATTATCAAAGGACCCATAGAAACCATGATAACTCAAACTCCTAGAAATAAAGAAAGTACCTTAAACTGAAAAGCTTTGACGAAGCAGTATTCATGGTGTGAGACAGAGAAATGAATTCTAGGAAGTGTGTAGTGTCTGAAGAAGGGGAGCTTGAGGGCACTTTTGTGACCATGTTTTATAGCACTGATCCCAATGATGTACTAAGAATAGACGAGTGAAGAGCCCATTCTCACATTTCTACTCTTACAAAGCAGTATTGCAATTTATTTGCATAAATAAATATAAGTAAGAACGCTAAATATAAGTAAGAACTACTTTGTGCTTTGGTGTCAGTAGGTCAGTTGTAAATGCAGGAGCTAGCTGGAACAGAACAGAACGTTTGTAGTACCAAATCCTTAAACTGTGAGTTTTAACTCCATTATGAGTCCCATAAGTGAGTATGGACATTGCATGACAACAGTAAACTCACTCTGCACATATAACGAGCAAACATTAATTAGAAGTAAGAAGCATACTGAATCGGAGGTGCTGATGGCAGCACTCACCTGTGTTCATGAAGTCACTTCAGTGTAGCCTTGGTTCTGAACGCACATGAGGCACAGTTTGTACGCCCATAACATCATGCCATGCAAGGCCAAGAAAAGCTGCTTGGAACACCCAGGATCAGATTCTGTTTTATTCTGGCTTATAAACTGCACTATTTTTACTATACACGCAACACATGCACTGTTCTCTGCTCTTGTTGGAGCATAACAGCTTCTTATGGAAAATGAATTTTAATATTTCTACTGACCTTCCTCAGCGTGTAAGAACCAAATTAGTACATCATTGTATTAAACTGTATTAAAATATTTGATTTTGAAAACTGATGCTTGAATTGCTGAATTACATTTTTTAAAACAATTGTTAAATGAAATTTGATTTGATATTGGGGAAAATTTTCCAAAAATTTCTAAAGGACCACTGATGTACTTCTGCCATTTTGTACTGCTTAGTTATTTGATGTGGTATTCTTATTTTGCCATCAATTAACTCTAAGATTTTGTAAATGTTCTATGTCATGCAGTATCAAATATAAAGAAAAAAATTAATTATTTATGCAAAAAATGTGCATACATCTCTATTTCATAAGTATACGTTTTGCTTTCATATTTAGTAAATGGTAAAAGTGGAAGAATTGCTTTAAATTAAAATTGCTTATGATTGATTATCAGTAATGTTTTATTGTGTACCTATTTAGTAGACCTATGTAACCAGGTTCATGTAACGGTTTTCAAGTGAAAAGATGTTGTAAATGAAATAGTTTAATAATCCTGTTTTGGATCTCATACTTAGTGCAGCTCTCTCCATTGTGGAGAGACTGTGGGATTGAGTGGAAACTTCCCAGAGCATGTCTAAGATTCAGCAAGGTTGGTAGCTGCTTTTAGTTCTGTAGGTTTAAAATAAAACCCCAGAGTTAGCATTTTTCCATTTCACTCATTCTCACTTGAATTTTCATCAGGCCTTTCACATGTCCTGGTAACACATACACTGACTTTTTGCTCTTTTTCTCATATCCATGTGAGAGTTTCAGAAGTTATATAATGTATGCTCATATTTTCACTACCAATAACAGATAATGGAATGTATGCTTAAGTGTTGAGCATTTGGTGAGTTTTAAATTGCCCCTGCCTATTGGTGTGTGTGTGTGTGTGTGTGTGTGTGTGTGTGTGTGTGTGTGTGTGCTGTGTTATCTATTAATATAATGTCCATGTATCTTATGTTTCATTTTCAGTAACACATTTAGAATTTGAAGATCCCTAAGTCTGATAACATCATTAAATTGCAAGGTTTCAAAAGGTACATTAGTAGATACAGAAATGTAGGTAGAAAATAATTCACTGTTTTCTTCTCTACATGCATAACCAGCTCATATATTAGTAACAGAAACAACAGAGATGAAGGACCCAGTTGGAGTGATGCAGGGCCTATTAGAGCACAACCAACGTGTAACCTGCAGTGACTCAACCATGTTACCAAAGCCCTTTCCAAGAATTTTTCTGGATTTATTGAGACTCATGTATTCAAGAATTCTTTAGAAATTACCAATCCTAAAAAATGTTAAGAGGTTTTCTATGATAGCCCCACTTGTCCTGAAAATGCACCAAACAAGTAGGAAGAGTCTGTTGAAAGGCAGAGGTCGTAGAACCCTGATGGCATGATTTGAATTCCCAGAATCCCACTGGTTTCACCAGATTTGTAAATCTTTCTTTTTTATTAGAAGAAGCATTTCATTACAGCTTTAACATACTCAATAACCATTTCCAGAATCCTTTACTTGTCTTTTATAGTGTTTTATATTTGAGTTAAATTCACTGCTAATGAAATTACCTTCCCAAATATAACTTGAACAATTGACTATAACAAGTCATTTGATACTTTGTTTTGTAATACTTAGCATGCTAAATGCACTACATGAATTAAAGACAATTACTTCTCCATATTATTATACTGTGAAATGAATATTCCTGGTGTGTCTGTGTGTGCATACCTATGTTTGTGTGTGTGTTTGTGTTTGTGAGTGCACATGTATATGGGTGTGGTCCACTTATTTACAGGAACATATGAGGACTAGAGAACATTAGGTATACTTACTCAGGCATCATCCACTTTTCTTTTAAGGTAGAGTCTCACTGGTCCAGGGCTCAAGTAGCCCAGGCTGGCTGACCATTTAGCCCCAGGGATCCACCTGTGTTCTCTTCCCTAGGGCTGGGATTATAAACACATACCACAGTGCCTGGCTTTTTCACATGTGTTCTAGGGATTGAAAGACTGAAGGTCCTTGTGCTTGCAAAACCAGAACTTTGCTGACTGAGCCATGTACCCAGAAGTAAATATTCCTATATTTTAAAATGAGAAAACTGAGGCACATAGTCATAGACATCATTAGTTGCATACCCAGATTAAAGCAAAGTACTTTTCTCCAATGACCCTTATTTTACCTATCTACTGAAATGCCTTAATTTCATATATTAAATTATAGAAAAAAGTCTAATTAATAGAGAGTAAGTCTTTGGGATTGTGGAGAGCACCTCTGTCTGTTCAGTATTCTAGGTCTGTTCCCTCCAAAGTCACGAACTCAGTTCACTTTCCAAATTCAAAGATTGTTTCAGCAAGGAAAAAAAAAAAACTCATGATAGTACTATGTAACTTTCATTTTAAGACTTAAAGGATACTTCTAAATCTAAATCAAAAGTGTACAGAAGGATATGTAAGCAGTAATATTCTAAGCAGGGAAGTTCAAATGCTTCCTTCAAAAGTAAGTACTAAGCACTTTTTGTAAAGAAACAAACACCTCCATCTCTTCTGATCTGGGTTTTTAAAGAACAATCCTAGTGTGATCCAAGGATTTTTCTATTTTAATATCTATAGAGAAAGAATCTATAGCTTATGATATTTTTTCTTTAGCCAGGGAAGAATATTATATAATTAAATGTTCTAAGGGGTGATGAGAAAACAAAACAAGGTATTTTTCTAGGAAGTCACACAATAAAACTCACATATTGGAAAATTACCAACAGAAAATCTTTATCTATGAGTTTGTCTGAATCTAACTGTCCTCTAACCCAGGTATTCTAAAATATTTTAGACATTTCCTTGAACTTCAATAACATGTCTGTTTTAAATAGAGGATGAATCAAGTTAATAATAATTTGTGAGGGGCAGTTATCTGTAGGGTAATTGGGAAAACCATTATTTGAAACACAAACTCTTTATGTTTTAATAACTTCTTTTACACTTCCATAAAAATCTTAAAATATGCATCTTGGTATCTGTTCTGTGTATAATACTTGTTGCATTAGTATAGCACATGCATTTATTTGCACTAATTTAAGGATATTCTACTTTTGATAAGTGTAACCCTGATAAATTTGTAGCATGAGCATTTGATTATTTGTGGAAAGGAGAAGGTGAGGCTAGGGTTAGCATGTGGAACCAGCCACTCCTGACTGTACACCTTCCCCTGTGCAGCTCATCAAGAAGAAGAAAAAGAGAGCCGAAGGACAGAAAACGTTCTTGTTGGCTCAACCTTCATGCTGCCGATCAGCCTCCCAATTACATCCAGTTGAGGTGATGGCGTCTGTTCTCAGGAAGTGCACAAACACAATCAAGTCCCTTTATCTGTGAGTTACCAGATGCCATTCAGGGTGTAGTGGTCAGTACACAAAGCTGTCTACATTCATGCAGAGGCCCAGGGTTGTGTGCACACTTTAAGAAATGTTTCCTCCTGTGTTGCTTCTGCCTATGGACTGTGCTTCTCCTCTAATAATCCCCAAAATTGTTTTATTCAAATACCCAAATAAAAACACTTCCCTTTTGTTTGGAAGAGCGAGGGAGAGATTGTATGATAGATTTTATATTTGAAGTCTTATTTTTACACAAGTGCATGTTGAATTGTATCAATATTTGTGTCATTTGTTAATCATCTCTTTCAATGTATACATGTATTCATGTCATTAGCAAGACATCGATCTAATTTGTATGGATAAAACTCCAAGAAATAGAGAAGGGTTTTGCCATAGAGCTGAGAAACTGAGTTCAGTCCTGCTTATTTAGATTCTGTTAATTCTATTGACATGAGGGATTAATAAAGAAAATAGAATCAATACTTGTAGATGATTGTTATGTAGGATCCATAATTTTTTAATTCCATCATTTCGTTCATCTTAATAGTCTATGGAAAACTTTAATTATATGTTAAATTTAATGTGTGACACTTTTCTTTCTATTTATACATATTTTTAATTATAAAAATTATATAGATTTTTTTGTATCAGAACACAGTGTATGCTAATTTAAAGATTGTGTGATTCAGGTTTTATAATAAGGATGATTTCAAATAATATAATTATTTGCATTATTTACTTTTCATTTGCTGTGATAGAACACAATGATCAATATCAAGGCCACTTATTGAAAAAAAAGTCTATTTGATTTACTGTTTCAGGGTTCCAGAGGGATAAGAGTGCATGAAGACTTGGAGACATGGTGGCAGAGACATGGTAAGCAGAAAGCTGAGGGTTCACATCTTCAAGCAGGCACAGGAAGCAGGAAGAGACAGACTGGAAGGAAGTTGGCACCGCTATATACTCTCAAAACCTGCTGAGTGAAATTCTTCATGTAGCCTGCCACACTTCCTAAAACCTCCCAAAACAGCACCACCAACTGGGGTAAAAGTATTCAAATACTTGGAGCCTATGAGGGCTATTCACTGTAAAACTGTTTCACTTCAGTGGGATATAATTTGTAAAGAAAAACTATTAACCACTAAAAGGTATCATAATTATATAGAATGATATTTTTATGAGACAGGATCTCACTAGACAGCCTTAGCTGATTTGGAAACCCATATGTAAAGAAGACTTGCCTGAAAGTCACAGATTCACCCTGCCTCTGTTTTCTGAGTGATGGGATTAAAGGCGAAAATCTCCACACCCAGCATATAGAATTATTTAAATGAACACAATGTTATTTAGCTTCACATAACATTTTTTACATTTTAATATGTCATTAGCTGGACATTGGTTTGATTTTAGATGTACTAAAAGATTGCAAAGAATATTTTATATGAATAACAAATGAATTTGATAAACTCTTTAAAGATTATTGATATTGCACAATATTTAAGTGAAATAGGTTTAGGTGGTATTGAACTTTACAATATATAAGAAATTACATATTTATTTTATATATGAATATATATATACATATATATGGGGTATATGTGCACATGAGTGTAGATGCCTATGGAAACCAGGAAACCATGGCAGAACCCCAGGAACTAGAGTTACAGGTGGTTGTGAGAAGCCCAGAATGGGTGCTGGGAACACATCTGCTGCAAGAAAAATATAGGTTCTTAATAGCTCAACCATCTTTCCAGCCCCAAGCAATTTTGAGATGAAGGTACATTCCAACATTCTGTTCACAGAATAATATTTAAAGATAATGAGCATTTGTTTAAAATTTATTCAATAAAATGTTTATCTTCTAGAAGTTCAGAGTTAAAATGTTGGTTACCAAAGAGCAGGAGAACATGGTGGGAGAGGGATGATCAAATACATCAATGAGTGGATTACGTGTATTGGGAATTTCTGATGAAGTATTGAAATGGGGAGTAACTGTAGACATCATAATATACTGAAAAGTTTAAAAAGTTAGAAGAAATGATTCTTAAAATATTTTCTTTAATGAAAGAGAAATATTTGAAGATAAACAATGCTTAAACTGATTCAACATTTCATAATGTGTGTATGTCTTTTGCTATTACAGGGTATGCCAGTATGCATGTGTGATTTTTGCTTAAAATAATTTAACTATAAAGATATCTCTTAGTTAATATATTTAAAAAATAAAATTTCAAGGCTCATGTTTGGCCCTTAATTTTTTCATTAGATTCTAAACAATATAAAGATATTTGAAATTAATTTCTTCCCTTGAAATCCAGAGTAATCAAGTAAGCCTCTTACTATGCAACTCCACTTATATTCCTAATGAACCATCCCAGACTCCACATTTCCAAGCACTGGACTCATGACCTCCTATTGTGAATTGGCCTTTTGTTGACCCTTTGAACATGGATAATAGCCATCTAGTCTCTTTGAGTCATTATTTATTATCTCACCTCAAATCATCGGAAGAACAATTTGTGATAACTGTTGCTACACTTAAGTCATCTAAAAATTGGTTTATACTCAATGCTTCCAATATATCAGACCAATTCAACCTCCGTTATCCTTCCACTGGATTCTTGAAAGAATTTTCTATTTGTTAGACTCTCTAATATGTTGTTAATAGTAATTTCCCTATCCCAAGTCAGAGACATTTTAAAATGTACATGATGTAAGTTCTGTCTTTCCTTTGCCTAAACTTTGCAATGATTTCCCATTTTAAAACATAAATATGTATGTGGTGGCCCATGGTGGCCTGCAAGGTGTTAAGTCACATAGATTCCTTTTAGATCATTAGAATTTCAATCAAAATAACCTACATTTTCTTCTTTCTCAATATGGAATAAATAAGCCCTTGATACTCTTTATGGAAAATGTTTCTTTCATCAGAACAGTTCTACATACTTGATGAGCTGACTAATTTAATCCCATCTTGAATGTGCATGGCTATTATCCGTGCCATGTACTCAAGAAGACCTTAACAGAAATAATTTTTCAACCCACTCAGTACAAAACAACACATCATGTCCTTATATATCCCATTTCTGGTTTCACAAATTTCTCAGTTATCATCAACTGCACAGTTTTCTATTTACTCATTTACTTGTTTAAACTTCTTTTCCCCAGTTTGGAGCATGATCCAGGAAAAGGGTACTTTCATGGTTGTAGCTCATCGTTTAGAGTCACATATTAGAAACAGCGTGCAAAAAAGTCAGCGTATTGTATGAGTTGATTTGTGTTTCGCCCAAATGTAAAGTTTGCAATTCTAAGCTCTAGTACTATGAATGAGGTTCTTATTCATAGATAAGGTAGTTCAATGTCAATCACATTAAAACAGTGTCATCTCTGTTTATATAAACCAATATGACTGCTGTTCTTATAAAATGGGAACCGGGAATGGGAGGAAATGCACAGAGCAAGACGATGCAGAGGCAAGGAAAAGATAGCCTTTGACAAGTCATGGAGGGAAGCTAGGGCAAATTCTGTCACAGTCTTCAGCTGGGGCCACTTCTGCACACACCTTGATTTTCTCTACCTTCCAGCTGTGAGAAATCACATTTCTGTAATTTAAGCCACCCCATGTGATACTTTGTTCCAATTGCCCTAGAAATCAAATGCAGTGTGTGGAAAGCACCAGCAGAATAAATTGAATGAGAACATACTCTAAAACCAGATGTCACATTAATTGCTTGTCTCCCCAGGTTATTCGCACCTATAGATTCTCTTAAATTTATGTTATAAATGCTTCAACTATAGATGAGCGCTTTCATACCAAAACGTGAAGTCTGTGAATGATTCCTATTAGAGAATCTAGTAAACAGTTGCCAAGTTTGACAATGTGGAAGCAATGTGGAATATGTGTTGATACAAAGAGTGAAAAAAGAAATGCAAAAAAAAAGTTACAGATAAGAGTAAAATCACAAAGTTATACAAAAAAAAACAATGAAAGGCCTTAACATAAGCAATTTCTCATAATTTCAAAATCCTGAAGATATACTGCTTTTAAAAACTAGAGACCTGATACAATAAATATATTTATGACAACCACAGAGAAATAGGAAAAAATTTAAAAAGCTAGCAGAGCCAGCTGTGGTAGCACGTCTTTAATCCTAGCAATCCAGAGGCAGAAATAGGAGAATCCCTGTGAGAAGGAGGCCAGCCTGGCATACATAGTGATTTCCAGGCCAGGTGGGACTGTAGGAAGACCCTGTCAAAACAAAGAAGGAAAGGAAAAAAGCTAACAGAATTCCGGAACGGAAACCTATAAAGAAATTAAAATTTTTTCTAGTAGTAAAAGCCACTTTGAATGACTTAAAAGTTAAATATGCATTTCTGAAATTAATGAGGAGTATGTTGAAAAAACAGGAAAATTTCATACAGTTAATGCTGCCTGAAGGATTTTTAAGAAAAAGGAAACTATGGGCACCCAGACAACAGCTAGTCAAAAATGTGCTAGACTAGTGGAGCCCATGATGCAGAAATATGGTTTTAAAAATACTATACTCTATTAAATGGAAATACCATTTGAAATCATGTGATAACTAACATCTTGAGAATAGTATACATATTAGTGAAAAATTCTGGTGTAGGCACAGTATGGATGGGGAAAAAGATGGTGACTGTGTTATAACAAGTCTAAAATCTACTTCTCACACCCACAAAAGAATAAAAAAACCCAAAAAGTGTGAAAATAATGTTGAGAGCTAAAATTCTCTGCGTCAATATTTTTTTAAATTTTTTTTACAATTAAAGTTACAGTTTTAACAATATACAGAATATTACAGTAATTCAGATTTTTGGCATAATGATTACAGATTTGATAAATACATTTTATATCTCATAATAGCGATGAAGATTATACAAAAGCTATTAAAACAATTATAAGAATAAATTCAATTGTCACTTAAGTATCTAAAGCTATTTTCCTTTGCGTTCTTCCAGAATGCTTTGTTCTTGTTCTTTACCTTAATTTGAGGGACTTCAAGAAGATACTTGTTTTTTTTTT
>NW_008358517.1:2707332-2721607 GCF_000622305.1 Nannospalax galili
ATATATATGTATGCTCTTATGATATTATGTTGGCCCCTTTAATCTTTGGTTATACTTCTGGGTCAATATTTTAAAGCACATGGAATTGATTTTAATCCAATTAACAGCTTGTTTCACTTGGCTGCTTCTCCTCCTTTATTATGAATGTATACCTGATCACTCTTAAGTGTTCTTAGAACAACAGTGCTTATGGATTAAATTAAGTCTATCAAACAACAAGAGTTTAATTGTCTGATATAATGATTAAGAAAAAACCCACAAAACCCAGATGGTTAAGTATGTGTGGATCTGAAGCAGTCTTGCTTTTCAGCAGGCTCACCTGTTACAGAAATTTCAAATGTTCCCCAGATAATTCCAATCTGCAGCCACAATCCAGAAATGTGCAAACGTCTAAGCATCTGTGGACATTCAGTATTCAAGAATCTATCTACAGTCTCAGATATTGACATTTTGGTAGCAATAATATGCCTGAAAAATTATTGAGTTGAGAGAAAAAAAAACTTGTGAGAAACTCCTCTCAGGTGGCACTCAGCTTGCAGTGCTGTCTTTATTATATTTTAGGTGTTATTCATCTGACAGTGCATAAACTGAGTACATGATATTTAGGGATATTTCTCAGCATCTTAATACTTATAGACTGTTAGAGAAATTGTGAACTGACTGGACAAACTTTTCCTTGTACTACCCATTTTCTTCTGAGATCTTTGGGGTTTTCTCTCATGCCAAGAAAGGATAATGCTAAATTAGATACCAAATTGTCAGAAAATGACAAGAACTCAACATTCGCAGCTGCTATTGGTATTTGTTCACACAATTCTGGATTAGGCATACTACTGGGTGTCCACTCTGGTAGTACCTAGATACTGAATTATGCTAGATGTAGAATTTTGATAGACCCACAAGCCAATCATCTTCATTAACTATCTCATCAACTTTTTCTTTTCTTTTTCTTCTTTTCATGACTATGTTTACCTGGCATGCATATATATATATGATGTTTGCACATGTTGATGTGTGTATGTCTGTGTACGTGCATGCTAGGTTGCAGCCTGAGGTAGATTTTGGGAGAATCTTCATCGATTGCTTCCACCTTATTTATTCTTTTGTGACAAGAGCTCAGTAAAACACAGAGCTTTTTAAATAGCTAGTTTCTCTAGATAGCTTGCTGTGGGGATGCCCTGACTTAATCTTCCAAAGGAGGCATTACTGATAGGATGCTATAGCAATTTATGTAGGTTCTGGGGATCTGAACTCTAGTAATCTTGGCTGTTAAGACAAGTGCTTTAACCACTGAGCCATGTACTCAACACCATCCCATGATTTCAAGAAAGAGGCTGAGGCTCTGAGGTAGTCACTGTCCTTCTGTCTCCCTAATTCTTGGGCATGCTTCTTGTCTTGCTTCCCTCAAACCTACTCAGTTTTGGGGAAAATAGTGCACTCCCTTACATCAGGTCTGTGGCTACAAGTTGAAAAAGGCTGTGTTAAGACCCATTAATTTGCCATAGTTTCATTTTTCTCAGGAGGGAATCATGCAATGGTCCATGCATTCTTCTGCAACTAAAGAAGAGCACATGTATATTCTGAAATGGGCATTTGTGGCAGAGCTCTAAGGGTATGGAGAGCTTGTCAGTGAAACACACCAGTCCATCCTTTCCCAAGTGCATAGAAGAGCAGCGGAGCTGTGCTTATCGAAGGCCAACAGCAAAGTTCTACATGAATCATGTATATCATATTCCTAGCATATCTGGGTTTGAAGTAAGGGAAATAAAACAAATAGAAACAGTAAAAATTAGGTCCTTAACCTTCTAAGTATCTGAAAACTAATAGGAAGTGGATTTTCAAAGTCTTTGTTAGATGACTGTACCCCCACTCAACAAAATACACTCAAAACTTTGTGAATGTTAAAGAATGACAGAATACTTCATTTCATAGTATTAATAATATGTACCCACATCATTTTATGCTTTCCTTTCCTAGACTTGCTTGAGTCTCATTCTATCATTCCCTCAAATACCATCTGCAACAAGCTGGCAGCTGCTCAAATAGCAAATCTCCTGTTAAGCCCTGAGCTCATGTTCTCTAAACACACAAGACCATTATGGTTTTGTGTAGGATTTTGCAGCTATTAAATAAATGAATTTCTTCAGAGTTCCATTTCTTTTCACTAGACATCTTAAAATGACCAGGAAATTCATGCCATAATTATGAAAAAATAATTAAGGTATTCAGTCATTTGTATATTAGAAAATCCAGCATTTGTATTAATGCAATCTCTCCTCATACAATCTTTTAGCTCAAAACCTTAAAATATTATGTACATTCTTCTACACAGATATTAATTCAATATCAATTGATAATATAAAACACATCTATAGAGTTAATTTTCTATACTTACTGCCCTTTAAGTATATACTTTAAATGATGCAAGGGAAAACTCTAAAGAAAACAAAATATGATGTCTTTTCCTCATTTCATACTCTGACATTTATTTAAATTAAGATTCAACGGAAGAAATAGAGAAGAAAATTGTCTCTCCTTATTGAGCTTATTATTACCTGTTATTCATCTTCTCTGCAGACCATCCCTTACATTTTTTCTTTTACCTTGGTTTTGAGTGTGTGTGTGTGTGTGTGTGTGTGTGTGTGTGTGTGTGTGTGTGTACATGGAAACAGAAGGAAACACAGGCAGGGAATTGAACTTAGACTATCACACCAGGCAAAAAATTACTTTACCACTGACCTATATTTCTAGCCCATCCCTAAAAATAAAAAAGATTGAATAGCAGGGCCAAAAATATATCAGTAACAAATCTGGGCTCTGTTTATATATTAGTTCTACATCTATCTAAATTGTATCTACATAATTACATGTTTTTTCATATCCTAATAAATAGTTAATGTTCTCTTTAGGACTATTTTCGTGGTAAAGGACAAGTAGTAAAAGAATAACACTACTGTTTCCTTTAATGGATATTGTTACTTTTAGACAACTTACATTGTATATTAGTTTCCATACCATTTCAGTTTTATTAAATAGACACTGAACAATCTACGTAATTATATTCATGCTTCACCTTGCCACACACACTTTTATAAGGCATTAAATAGTGTTCTTCAGGGGTTGAAGAGATGGCTCTGTGGTTAAGAGCACTGACTGTTCTTGCGGAAGACCCAAGTTTGATTCCTAGCACCCACATGGCAGCTAACAATCGTCTGTAACTCCAGTTCTAGGGGATCCAATGCCCTCTTCTGATCTCCACATGCATTGCGCAACACGGGGGCACCTACCTACATGCAGGAAAAACACTCATAAAATAAAAATGGTAAATAAAATATTTAAAAAAATAAACACCGTCCTTCTATATAGGCATCCACGGAGACACTTTCTAGCCAAGGACAATTAGCTAGCTCCTTTTGTTTTCAACTGACTCTGCTGAAGGAATTATTGTTGAGCTAACATTTCTGGTTCTGTTTTTCCTTCTATTCCTTTTCTGCAAGATGTAAGGAAAACACATATTTGACTGGTAATTTTAGAGAGAAATGAAGGTACATGAAATACATTTTTACACTATCTAGAATCTCCATAGCTGAGGAGGTCATATAGCTATGGGGGAACAGGTTCACTATTGTTTTGCTAAATGGGTGTAGTGTCAAAATGCTTTCTAAATATTTATGACTATGCTTCTATCATCTTTCATCAGACAAGGTCCTTGCTGGTAAGGGCAATGGATAATGCTGAGACTCACAACTGGTCAACTTGTGGATAGTAAATACTGTGGACTGGTTGACCCTGAAAGGGAACTCAATATCACCTTCAAGGCTCAGGGAATATCATGAAATAGTTGGAAGGAAAATGAAAGTGTCAGAGGATGGGGAGAATGCTGTGAAAGGATGTCCCTGGACATGACAGATCCAGTGCACTCATGAACTCAATGCAGCTATGATTTTAAGCATGATATCTGTTTGAAATTGGCCCCTTCAACATTCTGTCATGGAAAAATCATCTATTAGATTTTAATAATCATAAGTTATATAGCTATAGCGTCTGTAAGCAAATATCCCTATGTACTCTGATTAAAAACTTTGTGTGTGTATGTGTGTGTGTGTGTGTGTGTGTGTGTGTGTGTGTTTGTGCACACACTCGCAGGGAGGGAAGGAAAGAGAGGGTGGATATGGATAATAGATTTCCTATCTAATACTCTGTTTTAGAAAACAAATGTACACACATACACACAAACACAAATACTGCTGCTCCTTAAAAAATTAAGTGAAAGCATCCTGTTCACTCAGTCACAGGAAAGGAATCCTCTCTGCCCAGGAGACAGTACATCTCAATGCCCTATCCTTAAAGGGAGGCATGATTGATTCATAGGTGTGTGAGAACTCTGTTTCCTCTCAGTGTCGTGGTAATGTGCTGAGGCAGACTCTGACTACTAATCAACCCCCAACTCAGAGTCCTGCTCAACTTCAAAGGTCACAACAGGGAGGAACATTCTGACTTTCCTTGAAGGTCTACTTTGCTCACTCAGAATCACCACAGGTGAAAAAAAGTTACTTAACTCATCAGTGAGTTCAAAGGAAAGGACAACAAGATCAGTGCAGGGTTCTGGAACTCTTTTAAACTGCCAAGCCTGCAGAAAAAGTGGATTTTCATTTCCATCATTCATGTGGTATGGTTTCAAGGGGCGATGGCTACCTGTGGTGATTTATATAACACCTCATTTTTCTGTATCTGGCTAGGTATGATGATTTTAGGGAAGTTATTCCTCAGTACTCTGATTACCTTGCCTTCTTCATTGGTTCAGTATTTAACATGGTAATAAAAAGCATGGCTTTTATCAACCTATAATTCTAAAAGAAAGAATACAGCCAGTTAGGGTGTTATATTGTTATTATTTTTCTTCCCAAATAACAAAGATGAAACAATTGAACATCATATCTAAGCACTTGCAGAAAAAACTTAGTAATTTTTTTCTTTATTCATTTTCATGTCTTTCTACTTATCAGAGTATGTTTTAGCTTTTATTTCTAAATGTTTATTTTATGTGTATGAATGTATTGCCTTCATGTATGTAAGGGTACCTTGTGCATACAATGCCTGTGGAGGCCAGAAGAAGGCATTGAATCCTCTGGAATTGGAGTTAAGGATGTTTGTTGGCCACCAAGTTAGTACTGGGAACTGAAATTTTTACCTCTGAGCCATCTCTCCATCCCTAGTGTATGTGTTAAGTCAGGCCTATTCAACTTTTTTTCCTATATCCTCCATGTGCAAAATTCTCCAAACTGCATTTCTCTTGGTGTGACAGCAATTCCTATTTCCATGAAGATAGTTTCCCCTCCATGCATGTGAAGGGAAGATGCCATTTTAAAGTTTTTATAAGATACAAGGAGAAATCTGACCACTACCAAATGAATATAATGTTCCTTTAGGAGGGATTATAACTTATGTAAAATGTAATAGTTTTAAGTATTTCTACAAGGAAAGACTCAACTTTAATGTAACAGTTTTTACGTGTCTTTTTTTTTTTTTTTAGAGGCTAGTAAGACTTTACTGAGGACTATTACAATAGATTTAAGACCTGAACAATGGGATTTACAGTGGGGAAAGAGTTTGGGCTCAGTACCAGATGCTACAGGAGCCAATGGATACCAATGGCTAAAGCACAGGGTCAGGATTAATGGGTGGAAATTTATGAAAGAAACATCCAGGTTAAGTGTCTTTTTTAAAAAAAATATTTTATTGATTATGTTTATTTTATGTGTATGAGTGTATTGCCTGCATGTAGATAAGTGCACCTGTGTCATGCAATGCCTATGGAGGACAGAAGAGGCTGTCGAATCCCCTGGAACTGGAGTTACAGACAGTTGTTAGCTGCCATGTGGATGCTGGGATTCGTACCCAGGTCTTCTGCCAGAACAGTCAGTGTTCTTAACCATTGAGCTATGTCGTCAGCACAGTTTTTAAGTCTCTTAAAATAAAATCATTATTTATAACGTAATTTGTCTAATTTCTTTTCTTCTTTTTTTTTTTTTTTTTTTTTTTTTTCATCTTTTTGAGACAGGGTCTCCCTGTAGCCCCAGCTGCCCTGGAACTATGTAGATCATGCTGGCCTTGAATGCACAGAGATCCGCCTGCCTCTGACTCTGCCTCTAATTTCTTTAAAAATGTCATTTCCTATTTTAGGGACATTGCTCTGAATTAATCCTAATACTGTACTGTTCCCCTTAGAGTAATGGTCAATTGATATATTTAACATATATTCTTTCATTGTGTCTTTTGAGAAAGGGTCTCCCTGTAGCCCCAGCTGGTCTTGAATTCACTATGTAGACTATACTGGCCTCAGTCTCACAGAGATCTCTCTGCCTCTGCCACCCAACTGCTGGGATTAAAGGCATACACCACCATGCCTGAACAAATTAAACATTCTTGCTCACTATAAAATGCACCAAAAGGTCTTTATCCTTGAGCTATCTGCTGTTAGCCGGTATTTAGAAATTTATCTTTATATAATATGATAGCAGCAAAGGGATCAATCTCAAAATTATTTTTCAGGAACATTCAATATCAAATACTTCTCTTTTCTGATTTTATATTGCAAACTCTGCCATATCTTAATAAGAGTTTTAAAAGCCACATTTGGTTAGGTGAGATTGCACAGCAAGTAAAGGCACTTGCCACCAGGAGTGATAACCTGTGTTAAATCCCTGGAACCAACGTGGTAAAAACATGTTCAAGTTTTCCTTTGACCTCCACACTTGTGCCATGACAGAAGATGTACATGTGTACGTGTATGTGTGTGTGTGTGTGTACACACACACAAGAATGAATAAATGAAATTTAAAAAACAGAATATAGAAACATTCAACAATAGTTGAAAACTATCTCATAATGAAAGTTCTTAAAAAATTATTTAAATAAAATGTGTTATTAGCTATGCCTCCTTTTCAGATAAAATTTTTATATCTACATTGAATGAAAATAGCTGTATTTAATACACTTACTGTAGTCCCTTCTTTTTTGGTCTACCTAGAAGAACACGATCTCTTTTTAATATGTTAAAAAAAAAAGCAAATTTACTCTAAGATGGATATTGCTAACTACATCTGACTTGCACAAATTTGGGAAGAACCTAAAGGCTTCAAGTCCAATTTAATAAAACAAAGTTTATAATAATAATAGATTTGGATTTCCTCAGTATATAATGTGAAGAATTAAATTCATTCTTCACATTAGGAGAGACAATATTACACAGCACATGCTTGACCTGAGCTCATCTCTGTCCTCAGCCTGCTGTGCACTGGATTAAATCTCTGAACTAGCCTCGCAGTTTGAATAAATCATTTTTGTCCAAAATTTCTGGTTGTGAGATTTGAAATATAAAAGAATCTTTTGGTGTTTATCTCATTAGTTTCTCTTTGTTCATTGTCAATATATTTTTTAAAATTAAGCTGTATCCCAAATTTTACCTATTTTCTTAATTAAAACTTTTGTATCTTCATTTAGGCAGAAAAAAAATTTCCCTAATTAGATTTTCACTTAATATATATATATATATATAATGAGTGAGTTGGGTGGCACAATAGTCATTAATCCATGAGATATGCCTGGGTCACCTGGCCCTACTATTAGGCCTGGCTCTTCTGAAATCACTGTGCTCTTAGGTTGCTTCTATAAGTAATAAAGTAAAATCACTTACAGCTGGGAAATCAAGAAAACTTATTTCCAATTTAATGTCTTCTAAATTTGTATAGAACTGCTCTATCCTTTCAAACAACCTCATTCCTTCTGAGTAAGATTCTGTTACTGGTTCATGATAACACAGATTCCAATCATTCATATAGTCACAGAATGTTGTTCTTAATTTGTTTGGAAGAATGTTAAAAATTTTAAGGATTTTTTGTTTATCTATTTAATGATTATTCTTCCAAAATCTTATTTTTCTGAGGAGCACTAAGCAGAGAGAGCTTGTAGTTTGCTGCCAAAGTAAATACCAATACCCTGAATTGAAGGCAAAAAACAAAGCTCATTAAGCACTTCCTATAGGATCATTCTAATTTATTTCTCCATTGCTGTGACAAAACGCTCTGACCAATACCAACTTGGGGAAGAAAGAGTTGATTTGACTTCTGTCTCCTGGGTCACAATTCATCAGGGAGCCCAAGGTAAGAACTCTGGGCAGGAACCGAGAGGCAGGAGCTGAGGCACAGGCCGTGAAGGAACCCTACTGGCTTGCTCGCCTGGCCTATGATCAGCCTGCTTTCTTATATGATACAGGACCATTTACTCAGGGGTAGCAACAACCACAGTGGGATGGATACTCCACATCCCTCAAAAATCAAGATGCCCCACAGACATGGTGTGCTGGACAGGTTTAGTGTCAACTTGACACACCTGGGTTGAGGGAGCCTCAATTGGGGAATTTCCTCTATTGAACTGGCCTGTGGCCATGTCTGAGGGGCATCTTCTTGATGAGTGATGTGGGAGGGCCCAGCCCACTGTGGGTGGTGCCACCCCTGGGCAGATGGGCCTATGTAGCATAAGAAAGCAGGCTGAGCAGGTGCCAGGGGAGCAAGCCAGTAAGCAGCCTCCATGGCCTGTGCTCCAGCTCCTGCCTCCAGGTTCCTGCCCTACATTCCTACCTTGGGTTCACTGATGAACTGCGACCCGGAAGATGTAAGACAAATAAACCCTTTACTCCCCAAGTTGGTATTGGTCAGAGTATTTTGTCACAGCAATGAAGAACAAACTAGAACACATGGTCACATGCCAGTCCAATGGAAGAAATTCCCCAGTTGATGCTCCCTCAACCCAGGTGTGTCAAGTTGACAAATAAAGCTATCTTGCACAATTGATCCCTTGTCAACTTGTCATACACACACATCACTATTACACTGCAACCTTTCCATTTCTTGTCATCAAGAGAGGATAAGCATTGCTTAGCATCCCCAGGAAAAGAAGTCTCAAAAAAAATGGAAAATTCATTTGTTAATTGTGAAGGCCCGAGCTCTGATCTGAAGTAAATTCAGAATAAGTTCTGACCTGAAGTAAACTCAGACCTGGACCGGGAAGCCTCAGCTCCCTGAGAACTTGGATGTTCTTCTGCAGTGATTTCTATCACGAGACTGACAGTTCCTTGAACCTTATTAAACGTACATAAGTAAGCTTGTATAACAAGGCTGTGTACTTAATAAAGTTGTATGTAAAGAATAAAATGTTTAATAGGCATGGAAGGACAGGTACGATTCCAAAAAGGGCTAAGCCCGGGAAACACAAAGGTACTGCAAATATCATAAAAGTACTGTAAATATCATGATGAGGTAATTTGGCTTGAGAAGAATGTTTTCTCTTCCTCTTGTTGTGCTATAAAGAAGGCTGATTCTTAGAATAAAGCATGCACTGGTTCACACGCCTCTGCATCCCCTGCATCCCGATTTCTTCTGCGCCTATACCTCGGGGCCCCCAAGCCCATCAGGCTAGAATTGTGGTCACTGACCGGTGACATTTAATGTTATTAAGTATCATAATTATTTTTTTAATTGAGAATGTAAAAGATGTTAAAAGGATATGGGAATGGAGATATTTTCCAAAATAGACAGAAAAAAGCCTAAGCAAGTGATGAAGTTCTGTTTAGGTTTGTTATGATATATAAAGAATGAGACAAAAATAATATACACATAATCTTAAAATGTCTATTGTCACAGTTTAGTCAACTAGTTTAAGGAACAAAATACATATCTAGTCAAGGTGTATCTAAGAATATTTGGTTTTTAGCTCAAGCCTTATCTACATAGAACATGATAATTAAGAGTATCAGGCTGATAGAACTAACCTTATTGGATGTTTAACAGCCATAGTTTTAGGCCTATACTAATGTGGTCAGAGGGACTTAAAGGATAGTTTTTGCCCCTTGCCCTCTAAGGTCGAATAAGTTCCAGGGGACTATGAAACATCCCTCAAAATGTCCTGTAACTGTGGTGAATCACTTGGTCTCTTTTTCAGGGAGGATATGGAGAACCCCACGAGATGGACTTGAACAAGTGTCCAGTCTACAAAGAGGAGGGTCAACTCAGAGAAAACATCTCATTTATGCTTCCAAGTGAACCAGACGTGGTCAAGCAGGACCTTTGACTTATCTTCACAAAGATGGAACTGGTAAAAGAAAGGAGCCAGGAGCTCCTCCCACATCCATGCAACCTCTGAGGGTTGACCTTAAGTGTAAAAATAAATTGATTTATTTGGGCCAACTGTATGGTCTTAAACACCCAAAAGGAAAGTATAACCAAAGAGTAAAGTCATCAGTACATTTCTTTAAGAGTTAAAGGGGTTACACTTCCCAAACACTAGGCTTAAGTCTATATAAAAAAGTTATTGAGCTCTCTCTGACCTGCAGGCCTCACTCTCTAGTAAGTCGATCCTGCACTCTGTGCCTTGACTCTCCCAGCCTCCCTCAATCTCCCATCTCCTCCAGTGGTCTCTTCTCCTAGCCTGGGCCTGTCCCATTCCTTGTCTTGGTCCCCCAGACACCTGGGGAACCACCACTACTTCCTGATCATTTGCATCCAGAGCAACTCAGTTCCTTCTCGGGTCCCCAGGAACACTCTGGGTCTGGCCCAGCCCTCACCTCCCTCTGCTTCCCTGGGCCTGCACTAAACAAAGGCCCCTCTCCAAACAGCAGGCCTCTCCCTCCATGGTCGGAAGGTCGAGACCTCCGAGCATTGACTCCCCCAGACACCTTCACCCTCCCATCTCCCCAGCTGGTCTCTCCTCCTAGCCTGGGTCCTGTCCCATTCCTTCTCTTGGCACCCCAGACACCTGGGGAACCACCACTGCTGACTCATCCTTTGCATCCAGGCCAACTCAGTTCCTCCTTGGGTCCCCAAGGGTCCTCTGGGCCTGACCCCTCACTCACCTCTCTTGGCTTCCTTGGGTCAGCACAATCCTGCAGCCTGGACGCCAAAGCTGAACTTTCCTCCTCCTGGTCCTTTGCTTCCAGACCAACCCAGCTCCTCAGTGCAGTCCCCAGGGGTCATTGGGGCAGCTTTCCAGCCCCATCTTCCTTTGCATCCCTGGGTGGCATGGCCACCAGTGGCCCTAAACCAGCATCTTTCCTGGGCCTGGCTCCCAGGCCAGCCCAACACCCAAATTCCTGAGGCCAGAATCTTTCCTGGAGGGATCCAGACCTTAGGAGAAACTGTGAAAGCATCTGATCCTCATCTGACTCAGGCCTCTGTGGGAATTCCTGAAGGCAAAAGCAATATGGCCACTCCAATATAAAACCAAAAGAGAGAACCGGAAGCTTAGATGAACCAGCTTTTCATGCCCAAAAAGTAACCCACAAAGAGACAAAAATTCACAAAAAAGAAGCAGACATATACTTGAAGGCTTGAGTCTCACACAAGAATCTGAAACTACAAAAGAAAATCACATGTCAAAATCATAGAGAAAAAATAATAATATGAAAAACCAAAATATCATATCACCACCAAATACCAATAGTCCTCCAGAGGAGTACAATGAGAACCCCCTAGAGATAATGCAGGACACAGAACACAAAAGAACAATTATAAACATGATAAAAGAATTCAGTGAATTTAAAGAACACAAAGAAATCAAAGAACTTGAGGAAGATAGGGATAAACTTCTGAGTGAATTCAGAAAAGAGTTAGAAATATTGAAGACTACTCAGGCTGAAATGAACAAGAAAGTGAAACAGTACTCCAACTAGAAACCAGGAGAAAGCCTCACCAATAGGATGAATGAAATGGAAAACAGAGTATCAAGACTGGAAGATAAAGTGGACGAACTAGACCACTCAAGCAAAGATTATGAAAAATTTAAGAAACAACAATGGAACATGCAGGAATTGTATGACACCGAAAAAAGAATCATAGACATATAGGAAGTAGAAGAATCCCAAGATAATGGCATGGACCAGATCTTCTCCAGAATTGTGGAAGAAAAATTCCCAAAATTAAAGAAAGACAAGCCCATACAAATACAAGAAGCATATAGAACACCAAACAGGACCAGAAAAGAAACTCTCCACGGCACATCATAGAAAAAACACTAAATGTACAAAACAGACAATACTGAAAGCTGCAAAAGAGAAACAACAAGTCACATAAAAAGGAAAATCAATTAGGATAATAGCTGACTTTTCAGTGCAAACTATGAAAGCCAGAAGAGCCTGGATCAAAGCATTCCCAGTTTTAAATGACCACAGAGTGCCAACCCAGATTACAATACCCAGCAAAAAATGTCTATTATATTCGAAGGGGAAAGAAAAATCTTCCATGACATAAATAGACTGAAAGAATTCATATCCACAAAACCAACCCATCAGAGAGTTCTGGAAGCCATATAAAGAGCTGAAGAAAGGAATGACTATAGCCAAGCAGTTGCAAAAAGAAAATCAATCAAGGTATAACTGTGGAAAGGTACAGCTAGATCAAGAATGTAAACAGAAATAAAAATGACAGGATTCAATACTCTTCTTTCATTAAAAACTTTAAATATTAACGGACTGAACTCCCCAGTCAAAAGACACAGACTAGGTGAATGGGTTAAGAAACAAAACCCATCTTTTTGTTGTCCGCAAGAAACTCATCTCACTTTCAAGAACAGACACTACCTTAAAGTGAAAGGATGGAAAAATATATACCAAGCAAATGATGTTAAGAAAAAAGCATGCATAGCAATTAATATCTGACACAATAGATTTTAAACTAAAACTAATCAGAAGAGATAAAAAGGGCCACTTCATTCTTATCAAAGGAACAATAAATCAAGAAGATATTATAATCATGAACATATATTTACCTAACTCTCATGCACCCAACTTCATAAAAACAATATTACAGGACCTTAAGACCCAGATTAATCCCAACTCATTAACAGTAGGGGACATCAATACACCACTGTCTCCATTAGATAGGTCAACAAGGCAGAGGGTTAACAGAGAGACATCTGAATTCAACAACACCATGTATCAAATGGACTAAAGAGATATCTACCAAGTATTCCACCCAAGCAACAAAGGACATACTTTCTACTCAGCACCCCATGGGACTTTCTCCAAAATTGACCATATACTGGGGCACAAACAAACCTCAACAAATACAAGAAGATTTAAATAATTCCATGCATTCTATCAGACCACAATGCAATAAAGCTTACAATCCACACCAAAGGAGCCCTAGTCACCACATGAAAACAAGGAGATTAAAGAACACACTCCTGAATCATGAAGGGTCAAAAGAGAATTAAGAAAGAAATAAAAGTATTCCTGGAACTAAATGAAAAGGACAACACGACACAACAAAACCTCTGGGACAAGCTGAATGTGGTGCTTAGAGGGAAGTTTATAGCTCTAAGTACATACATCAAAAACTCGGAAAGAACACAAATAAATGACTTAATGGTGCAACCCTAGACAGTTGAAAAGCAACAGCAAATGAAACCCAAACTGACCAGACAAGAAGAAATAACACCTCCAATAGCACCTCCAATTCAACAAAATCAGAGATGAAAGAGGTAACATCACAAAAGACACCAGAAAGATACAGAACATTTTAAGGGAATGCTGAAAAAACCTATATGCTACTAAATTTGAAAACCTAAAAGAAATGGATGGATAAGTGAAGTCATAGGAACCACCAAAACTAAACCAAGAAATGATTAATAGCTTAAACAGACCCACAACACAAAAGAAATTGAAACAGTAATAAAAAAACTCCCGACTGAAAAAAACCCAGGACCAGATGAATTTATAGCAGAATTCTATCAGACATTTAAAGGAGATCAACATCCAATACTACTTAATTTTTTCAAAAAGATAGAAATGGAGGGAAAACTTGCAAATTCCATCTATGAAGCCAGCATCACTCTAATACCAAAGCAAGGTAAAGATACAACCAAAAAAAGAAAACTATACATGCATATCCTTAATGAACATAGATGCAAAAGTTCTCAGCAATATACTTGCAAACCGCATACAGACACACATCAAAAAGACCATCCATGATAATCAAGTCAGCTTTATCCCAGAGATGCAGGGATGGTTCAATATATGTAAGTCAATAAACGTCATAAATCATATAAATGGACTTAATGACAAGGACCACATAGTCATCTCAATAGATGGAGAGAAGGCCTTTGAGAAAATTCAACATTCATTTATGTACAAAGTCCTAGAGAGAATTGGACTTGAGGGAACATACCTCAACATAATTAAAGCCATATATAACAAACCCACAGCCAACATCATTCTAAATGG
>NW_008358517.1:2721659-2775716 GCF_000622305.1 Nannospalax galili
AAGAGATCAAATTATCCCTTTTTGCAGATGATATGATATTATATCTAAGGGATGCTAAAAATTCCACCTGAAAACTCCTAGAAATTCTTAAGGCATTCAGCAAAGTGGCAGGTTACAAAATTAACCTACAAGAGTCTATAGCCTTTCTATTTACCAATAACAAGCAATCAGAGAAAGAGCACATGGAAAAACTCCTGTTCACAATACCTTCAAAAAAATAATAAAATATCTTGGAGTGAACCTGACCAAAGACATTAAAGAGCTCTACAGTGAAAATTTAAAATCTTTAAAGAAAGAAATTGAAGACGACATTAGAAGATGGTAGGACCTCCCATGCTCATGGATTAGAAGAATTAGTATTGTGAAAATGACCATCCTGCCAAAAGTCATTAATAGATTCAATGCAATGCCAATCAAAATCCCCATGACATTTTTCACAGAATTGGAAAAAAAAATCCTAAGATTCATACGGAAGCACAAAATACCTCAGATAGCCAAAACAACCCTGAGCACTAAGACCAATGCCAGGGGGGAGTACTATATCAGATTGTAAGGTGTATTACAGAGCTATAGTCATAAAAACCAAATAGTACTGGCACCAAAATAGATCCATAGATCAACGGAACAAAATTGAAGACACAAATATAAGTAAATGCAATTTCAGCCATGTGATATTTTACAAAGGGGTCAAGAATATTCACAGGAGGAAAGAGCATGTTCAACAAATTGTGCTGGCAATATTGAATCTTCACCTGTAGAAGTATGACACTAAACCCCTATCTTTCACCTTGCACAAATGTCAATTC
The DNA here is from genome assembly GCF_000622305.1 of Nannospalax galili. Lineage (NCBI taxonomy): Eukaryota > Metazoa > Chordata > Mammalia > Rodentia > Spalacidae > Nannospalax > Nannospalax galili. The sequence continues at coordinate 2,722,466 of NW_008358517.1, forward strand.
CAAATGGATCAAAGACCTCAATGTAAAGCCTGAAACGCTGAAACAGTTAGAAGAAAACATTGGGAAAAGCCTACAAAATATAGGCGTAGGAAAGGGTTATAAACCGGACATCAATTCCTCAGGAAACAAGGGCAAGAATTAACAAATGGAACCTCATGAAACGGAAAAGCTTCTGTACATCAAAGGAGGCAACAAGGGAAGCGAACAGAACCCACAGAATGGGAGAAAATCTTCACCAGCGACACATCTGACAGAGGTTTAATATCCAGAATATATAACTAACTCAAAAACCGGGAATCAAACAAGAAGTAACACAATTAAAAGATGGGCTAGGGAGCTGAACAGAGAGTTCTCAAAAGAAGTAAAGATGGTTATGAAACATCTCAAAAGATGTTCAATATCACTAATAATTAGGGAAATGCAAATTAAAACCACTTTAAGATTTCACCTTACCCCAGTCAGACTGGCTAAGATAAAAAAAAAAAATGTTGGAGAGGATGTGGGGAAAGGGGAACACTCCTCCACTGCTGGTGGGGCTGCAAAATTGTTCAACCCCTATGGAAAGCAGTGTGGAGAACTCTTAAAAATATACAAATGAACCTACCATTTGACCCAGTTATATCACTCCTAGGCATATACCACAGGAACTCATCCAACTGCAGAGACACTTGTACATCCATGTTTGTTGCTGGTCTTTTCACAATAGCTAACAGATGGAAGCAACCTAACTGTCCCTCAATTGATGAGTGGATAATGAAAATGAGGTTCATTTATACGATGGAGTTTTACTCAGCAGTAAAGAAAGATGAAATTCTGAAATTTGCAAGTAAATGGATAGAACTAGAAACTGTTATACTCAGTGAAGTAACACAGACTCAGAAAGAAAATTGACATTTGTACTCTCTTGTACTTGAATCCTAGAACCAAACCCTGATAAGTGAGTGTATATTCAGACATAACTACAGGAACCAGGATAATGGAAAGGAACCAGTGAGGTAAAGGAAAAGAAAAAACCTGAAAAGAAGAACAGTAGAAAACAGGCCTTAATAAGGAAGATATGAATAAAAATAGGGGTAGGTTAAGGGAGGGTGAAAGGAAGGGTATACAAGGAAACTAGGGGATAAAGGAAAGAAGGAGCTCAAGAGAGGTAGGACCATAGGAGAAGGGTATTATTAATGAAGAAAGGGAGGAAATAGGGCACCTTATGTGGGAAAACAATGATGGAGGGGTGAGGCAATGTGAGAGATTAAAAAATGCCTAGCTTGTTTTGAAAACCATAGGGAACCATATTACTTCTACAACGTACTGACAAATTATACATAGCAGATCAAGAAATATATGTCTAGGTAAGGTTTATCTGAGAACAATTGGTCTTTGTCCAAGACTTATCTACATGACACACAGTAATTAAAAGTACAAGACTGGTGGAATTAATCTTCTTGGATGTTTAACAAACATACTTTGATGCCTATAATAATTTGGTCAGAGGGACAAAAAGGACAGTTTTTGCTCCTTGCCCTCCTAGGTTGACTAGTTCCAGGGGACTAAGAGCATCTCTCAAAATGTCTTGTAATTGTGGTGGCTCACATGTCTTCTTGATCAAGGAGGCCGAGGAGACCCCACCAGATGGGCTTGAACCAGTGTCCAGTCTACAAAGAGGAGGGTCAACACAGAGGAATAATTTCCTCCATGCTTCCAAGCAAAGCCAGACATGGTCAAGCAGGACCTTTGACTTAATTTCACAGGGGCTCCTCCCAAGCCCATGTGACCCCTGAGGAACAGATTCTCAAATGACCTTAAGAGTAAAAATAAATTGGTTTATCTGGCCCAACTGTATTGTCTTAAACACCCCAAAAGAAAGTATAACCAAATTATAGTGGCCAATATAATTTCTTAAGAGTCCATATGCATAGCTAAAGCCTACATAACAAGCAACAATGCCAGACAGGGGATTGACACGTTCTTTTGAGTTGTTGGGCAGTGTGGCCAAAGGGACTCCCAGGTAGTAACCCAGCATAGAACTGGGAAAATGAACAGCAGACCCCAATCTTATCTAAAGGAATATTGACAACTGATTGCTGCTAGATGAGGAAGAGCTGACCCTCCTAAAACAAAGACCTCTACATAGGATGACTAGATTCACCAGAAGGGCAAGTAGTGGAGAATGGCTGGGGTGCCGACAACACAGCAGACAGTAGCAGGGATATCAGAGTATAAGGGCTCTAGTGGGGGGAGGGAAGCTATAGGAGGGTGCTATCTGGGAAATGGGTATATATTTGAATAAGATTATTTGGGATGTTCTGTGTGATATACACACACACAAAAAAAAATCAACAAATTTAAACTAATGTATTATATTTGAGGTGGAGTCATGGAAATTTATGTCATGCTAATTAGTAGAGGTGATAAACATTACCACTGAAATCTACACAATGACTTTATAGATATACTCAGGCACCAAGGTCCAAGTGCAACTGATTATGACTAGTACTAATCAGATACATACAGATTAGAGATGCATGCACCAACATCTCAGTCTTAGTAGCAAAAACAATGAGTCTTTCTGCAAGGAACAATATATTCTAAAATGAAATGAAGATCTTTTTTAAAAGTTAAAAACTCATTCCATGTTATGTCTTAAGGGGCTTATACTAAGTTCAATATTGTATAACTGTATTAACTCAACTGTGAACCTAGAAACTCGCACCCACTTGTGAAAGAGATGTACTCTTGCTCTGGAGAATGCTTCTTCTAATCATGTATTCATTAAAACTTTTTAAATAATGATTAAAAAAAAGTTATTTAGACAATTACTTCTCATTGATGGTTTTGTCCCTAACCAGAAAGTGGTGCTCTGATGTAAGACCTCAAATCTTGGTATCCAATACTGTAGTGCCAGCCTGTAGCTAAGGGAGTCAACCAGCTATTGCTCTAAAATGATGAATGTTTCATTTCTCCCCTTATCTAGAATCCTTTGAGAGGGAACCGACACTGATTGTAACCACTCCAACAGCTATCAAACTACCTGAAAGCAATTCCTGAATCCATTGCTCGCAAGTCCAGCCTTGGAAGAAAAAGAAAAATGAGTAGGAATCCAATAGAGGAATGCTTTTGGAAGCCCTTGTCAAGAAATTCCATTGGAATCTCATATGAACATTTGAAAATTGCCCTATTCTGATGTTTTTGTAGTTCACTGTCTAGAACTTTTAATGCTAATTACTCTTGACTTTCCTTCTCCTTGACATCTTCTATTCACAATTCAAGAACTTTCTTCCCCCCTCCCCAGAGGTAATATGAAATTTGGGGGTCTTTTCAAAAATATTTTATTTTTTTAGATTTTATTTAATATTTTTATCTTATGTGTATGAGTGTATTGCCTGCAAGTATGTTAGTGCAGCCATGCCCTGAAAAGCTGTGGAGGTCAGAAGAGTGCTTTGGATTCCCCAGGAAATGGAGTTAAGGACGTTTTATAGCCACCATGTGGGTGGTGAGAATCGAACCCGGGTCCTCTGCAAGAACAGTCAGTGCTCTTAACCACTGAGCAATCTCTCCAGCCTCAACTTGGGAGTCTTTTAGACAGACCCACTGAAGGGGTACTCCAATTGCCTCACCCTGTATCCCTGTTCAGCATAGAAGAAGCCAGAGTGGTCTGCAATCAGATTCCCTATTCACAATTCAGGTAACCTCTTCAGAGGATGATGTGATAAGATCAGAAGGCAGGAATTGGCTAGGCAGTTAGGGTAAAAATACCGCAAAGAAATGTAGCCAATTTTGTGGCTAAAACTCACAGTGTCCTTGGCCCTCTTGGCAACATACACCATTCCAAAGGCCAAAAATATCAAAAATATTTGGAAGCTTTTATCTAATCCTTAAAACATTTTAGGGCTACCTCTTCAGGAGGGGAATGTTAGAGTAGCCAAGTGCCCCATAAAAAATTACATAAATCAAAGAAGAAGAAAGACTACATGAAGTTATCAGAAAATAGTGATGGGGAGATATGGAAGGAGTTGGAGGGGAGGGTTTTGGCATGGATTTGATCAAATCACCTTATATGCATGTATGAAATTCTAAATAAATCATTTATTTTAAAAAACTATGATGATAACAATGTCACAGCATAACACAATACAATCTAAGAAGTCCTATGGTCCTTTAAAAATTTCAAACACTTAAAAGTTCATATTCTCTTTTAAAACTACCTTAACTGTTTGCTCCTGCAAAATCCAAAATAAGTACTGTCTTATTTCAAAAGGGAGGAATTGGGTATATATAAGCAAACTCTAAGGCCAGCAGAGTAGCTCAAGGTTAGACATCTGGGATTCACTCATGATCTTCTGGGCTCCAAAATGTTCTGGCAGCTCCACTTCTCTGACTCTGCCATCCATAGCACACAAACTTGTCTCACAGGCCCAGTGTGGCTCCATTCCACACCTCCTGTTGTCCATTGTCCTAGCATCACCAAAAAGCTAGAGTCTTCACTGAAACTGAGGCTGCTTCTTCTCCAGTGGCCTCTTCTGGCCTCTCAGGGAGCTAAGCCTCAGCTGCTCTCTGATCCCTTCATTCTTTCAACACTAGAACCATGCAGGGGTCTCTTACATATTAACTATTCCTGCTTCCAGCTTGAGACAGAGCTCCTGGCCATCTCTAGACCACATCTTCTGTGTGCTGACCCTGAGGAAATACTTCCCAGAAGATTTCACCACAGTGATGTTGGTCTCTTATTACTTAGAGCTTATATTTTAGCTCCAGCTATCCAGCCAGCATCAATTGTCCCAATAAAAGAAAGGTTTCATTTCAGTGGTTCAAGTCTCTTAATCCCAGCTGATTTTTCAGCCCCAGGTGACCAGAACCCATAGATTCTCAATTCAAGATATCATACAAACAGCCCTGATAGTATCCACATCACCTTGAAGCCTCACAAACCAGGCACCCGTCATCCACAAATCTTTAAGCATAACTCTTCCAAACTCCACAGCAACAAACTCTAAGCACTAAATGGCTTTTGCAGCCCAAATTTCTAAACACTTCCACAATCCTCCCTAAAGCACCAAGATCAGATCTGGAACAAGCAATACCCCACTCATGGTACCAATTTCTGTTCTAGTTTGTTTCTCTATTGCTGTGATAAAATACTCTGACCAATACACAGTTGGGGAGGAAAGGGTTTATTTGGCTTACATCTCTTGAGTCACAATTCATCAGGGAGCCCAAGATAGGAACTCAGGTCAGGAACCCGGATGCAGAAGCTGAAACATAGGCCATGGAGGAATGGAGAAATGCTGCTTATTGGCTTGCTCCCTGGCTAGTGCTCAACCTGTTTTCTTAAACAATACAGGCATACCTACCCAAGGGTAGCACCACCCACAGTGGACTGGGCCCTCCCACATCATTCAACAGTCAAGAAAATTCTTTAGGCCAATCAAATGGAGGAAATTCCCCAACAAGGCTCCCTCCACCAAGGTGTTTCAAGTTGACAACTAAAGCTAGGCATCACAAGAACTAATTTGGAAATACGTTTTTCTTATTTTTTATAAGCTATAGACATCATTTCATAACAAAAACCTAATTAGCATAAATAATGTACTTTCTAGCTTAGAGTGCTTCATATAATATTGGTTTGTTTAATTTGCATATTTTCCATTTTTATGCAAAAAACTCTTTGATTCAGTTGCATCTGATGACCCATGACTAAAATCCTAGCAATCACACAGGAGACAGTTAAGTCAAAAATATCAAAAGCTCATTCTTGGTTGCATAGAAGGTTTGAGGCCAGGCAGTATACAAGAGATCCTATCTCAAAAAAATTCTTTAATTACAAATTTTGTTGTTTACAAAAATAAATAAAAAGGAAATAAATTAAACTATTTCCTTCTAACTGGACAGTATGCAGTCTTTCATTCAGCCCTAGGACTGTGCTTTGGGTAACATGACTTGTTTGATTCTAAAGTGATTATAACTCACTAATAGTAAACTTAATATGGAAGTTTAATATATGTTGAAAGTTAATGCCAATTATATATCTTTTAGTTATATTCCTGCAATTCTACTAACAAAGTGCTTTTATATTGCTCATTTAGGAAAGATATTCTAATGCACATTCATGTAAGTGTCCCCTTCTGTCCATGACCAGATACTTTCCATTAGTGTCAATACTTGAAATCATATAATGGTTATTTCATGCCATGATTTCTTGCTTAACATTGAGATTTCTTAATTCACATGATCTCTATTTAATAACACTTATATTTGTAGGTTTATGAAATTCTAAATATATTCAGTATCAATATGTTAATAATTTGTTTATGTAAAGTTTTTAGGAATTTTATTTTTTGTAAATTATGAAATTGGCAGAACTGTTTGTCAATTGGATTCTTCTGGATACAAACAATGAAATGTAACTGTATCCACAGTTTATTTGAGATGATGTTGCTAAGAGATTCAAAAAAAAAAGAGGAAAAAAATGTATCAAACTGCAATGTAGACACAGCAAGAGAAAGAGCAAAATAAGAAAGGTTGAGGCCCAAGAACAGCAATCACAATGGAGATCTGACAGTCACACAAGGACAATCACAATGGAGATCTGACAGTCACACAAGGACAATCACAGTGGCGATCTGAGTCACACAAAGACAATCACAGTAAAGGTCTGACAGTCACAGGAGGACAGTCACAATGGATATCTGAAAGTTACACAAGGATATCTTCATATTGCCTATCTGACAAGTCTTATTTTGAATGAAAATAGCCCATCTTTAGTAGTCCCTTACTGGCTTGGTCTAGCTAGAACAAGGCCTCTTTTCAACACAGAAGGAAGTTTATGGATATTCTAAGAATGAATGTCATCAAGTCAATTAACTTTCAGAACTTTGAAGAACAATTAATTGATTCACATGCATAGTGTGCTGGATAGCTTTAGTATCAACTTGACACACCTGGGTTAAGGGACCCTCAACTGGAGAATTGTCTCCATAAGACTGGCCTGTGGCCATGTCTGTGGAGCATCTTCTGATTGAAGAGTGATGTGGGAGGGTCCAGCCCACTGTGGGTGGTGCCATCCCTGGGCAGGTGGGCCTGTGTTGCATAAGAAAGTGGGCTGAGCAGGGGCCAGGAGAGCAAGCCAGTAAGCAGCGTTCGTCCATGCCTCCAGGTTCTTTCCCTGAGTTCCTATCTTTGAGCTCTCTGATGAACTGTGACCTGGGAGATGTAAGACAAATAAACTCTTTCCTCCCCAAGTTGGTATTGGTCAAAGTATTTTGCCATAGCAATTAAAAAACAAACTAGAACACATAGCTTTCATGTAGACCTACTTCACATAAACTTGGAAGAATAACTTCTTCTTGCAGTCAATCATTCCGAAATTTGTAAAAGCCTCCTCGGCCTAGTAGAATACTTGATCTACTATCAAACATATGAAGATCCCTTTAGGAATGGATGGGGTAATCTTATGCATGTCAAACTTCTATTGACTTGGAAGATCTTGAGTGACTAATTTAATTGTCAGCTTGAGTGTCCTGAGAGATGCCTAAACAATTAGTAAAGCAGATCTCTGGGTGTGTCTGTGAAGACTTTTTCATAGGTGATTATTTCAAGGAGCCACTGACATAATCAATGGTTTAATTCATTAAAGGTCTCAAAATCTGAATATTTGCCTGGTAGATAATGGGTTTTTTGAAGGTGTGGCCTGGTTGGTAGAAGTGGGTCACTATGGGTATGCTTTTTTAATGTATATTTTTATTGAATTTTTGTGTATTTCATATAATAGATCTTAATAAAATTTAGACATCCACCCACATCCACACACCCTCATGCATTCCTGGATGTTGTCTATGTTAGAATTGGAGCTGTCTTGGATTTGTGAAGGTTTTATGCAGGTAACTATAGATGCTGTGAGGTCATGAGTGCAATAGCCATGCCATATCCAGAAGGCAATGTTTCACAGCCCTCCTCCCCCATTTATGGAGCTTACATTTTTTACTCCTTTTCTTTTGATACATTCCTCCAAACTTTGGGATAGGGATGGTGATGGAGGTATCCCTTTCATGGCTGGGCACTCAGTCTCCTATGCTCAGCACTTTGATCACTTTGCATCTCTCCATTCATTACTGCCCTCTTCAAAAAGAAGCTTCTGTGATCAAGGTTGAGAACCAGGTATATGTATAAAAACAGAAATATATTAAAGACAATTTCGACAGCATGACTGTTTAAGAAACAATAAGAATAACAGGTTCTGCTAGTGGGCCTATGACCAGCAATGGGCTTTTGTCCAGGATTATAGTATCAGGCATGAAATCCCATTCTATGGCAAACTCCTCACTTCCTTTTCATTGTGAATAATTAGAATAACATTGTTGGCTTCAGTTATTATGCTCTCAGGCATACTTCTATTTTAAACATATTCTCAACTTTCTCTGTCAGTCTAAGCTTAAATATCTTTCTGACCTGCCACTCATTATGGTAATTGTGACCGATAATCCATATTTGATCTTTAAGAACTCTCATGTTGCTATTCAGATGCTAAGGACTTGGAAAGTTCTCTTTTAGTCTCCTGTGCCAGGCATTCTGAGAGATGTTATTGTCATTTTCACCAGAATATTATCAGTAACTTTTATGAAGGCTGATTGCTCAACTTTCTCTCAATAATCCCCTGATGGTGTTTGGTTTCATATAATATATCTGTTGCAGCATGGCTAGTTTTCCAAGCCTTTGTATTTCTTCTTCCCTTATCTGTCACAGCAATTCAGATCTTTCAACTTCAACTTAGCATGAAATTTGGTTCTCTATGCTCTATGAGACATCCTACCTGCAGTTTTGTACCATCATTGGGGATATATTACATTAGCTATCCTGAAATACTCTGTCAAAATCTATGAAAATTCAGTTAGCTACTCTGTATGCCCCCTTTGATCAGTCCAGTGACTTATTCTTGTAGGTGATTTAATGGAGAACTCTTTCTCCTTTATTAAGCCAGCATACCATCAATCAGCTTATGCTGTGATTTAACCCAAATTTTCAAATGGGTGGCTATGGAAATGTTGGACACATATCTACATGGAGAAGTTTAGTGCTAAGCTACAATGGGAGGCAAGGACAACTTCAACATGCTCTCTAAATTCAAAACAGTCTGCAGAGCTATAGCCTTCAAGGTCTTAGTCATCTCCTCTCCCTATGCCAGGAACTCATAGTGGAAAAATCACCAACAGGATTCTATGTTGTCACAGCAGACTGACTTCCATTGAAAAATGAGTTGTTTTGAAACGTTGCAAACTAAGTATGATGTGTTGGCTTGTCCTGATATTTTTTCTTCTCACTGCAGGTGAAAAGACCTCTTTCATAAGGCTTAGAAAAGGCCACCCACCCATCTATTTGTTTTGAATTGTTTTTATTACTATTCTATGCTTTTTCGTTATTTTGTAGGATATCATAGCAACTCTAAACTGGCATCAATATTGACCTCCATTCCACTGTTATTACAGAAGCTGTATATGTCTAACTATTGTACAGATCACTATTGTGGAATACAAATAAGCACCACTAGGAGTAAGACCTGTTTTCCATCATAATCATGAGCTACACTCCAAATCCTATCTTAAAACCTGCCTTCTTGAACCATTACTGATAACATTGATAGTTACATGTTTCAGGAATATGATTCTGTGACAGAATTAGATATAGAAGAAATTAGAGAGTGGAAGTTAGACACTATGATATACTTTGAACATCATTGCTAAGGGGTTTATTTGGTTCACATTATATAAAGTGTGCTCATGGTCCAAACCTGGTTGTCTGTATACTGGAAATGATGGACCCCAGCAGCTGTTCAGTCTATAAGGCTGGATGACTAAGGAGTCTCAATCTAGTCCTGAAGGCCTCCTAAAGAGGCATTGATCTTCAGTACTAATTATACAACAAAAGTGTGAGGATACAATATTACTGATTCAGGAAGAGGAAAGAAGGAACAGAAGAGCAAGGAGGAAATGCAGCAGGAGGAGGAGGAGGAAGGTTCTATTGGGTAGAAGTCCATGATAGCAGGGAAGCCTGGTGGCAGAGGCAGCCAGAGCAGAAAGCAGCTAAGTGCTCACATTTTCCAGCAGGCACAGGGACAGAGAAAACTGGAAATCTTCGTAATGCTTAAGAACTCTCAAGGCCTACCCCAAGTGACATGCTTTCCCCAGTATGGCCACACCTCCTAAAGGTTCCATGACTTCCCCAAATTGCTCCACAAACTTGGGACCAAGTATCCCAAAACTTAGAGCCTATGGTGAACATTCATTCAAACAACCACATTTGTATATGTGGGGGAGTTGAGAGACATGGTCTCACATAGCCAAATCTGATCTAGAATTCTCTAGGTAGCTGTAACCCTTAAACTCCTGGTACTCTTGCTGCATCAATATTTAAAATAACTGAATTAGAAATATACTTTTTTAAAAATATTTTATTTATTATTTTATTTTATGTATATGAGTGTTATGCCTGTGTGTAGGTAAGTGCACTCATGTTGTGCAATGTCTGTGGAGGACAGAAGGGGCAGTTGGATCCCCTGGAACTGGAGTTAGGGACAATTGTTAGCTGCCATGGGGGTGCTGGGATTTGAACCTAGGTCTTCTGCAAGAACAGTCAGTGTTCTTAACCACTGAGCCATCTCTCCAGCCCCAGAAATATTCTTAACTTTGATAGAACTTGCAGATTTGCAAATTAAGATTTATACCCCATGCTTTCTATAGGAAGAGTAAAAACATAAGTGTCACAGAAAAATATCCTGAGATGCAGTTTCAAGATAAATTCACTGATGGGCCTAAAAATGCAGGAACTGTAATATTGAAAAGGAGTTTATAGTACTTATGCTTAAGAAAGATATTTTGAAATTTCAAATGAAAAATATAACGGTTTAATTTTTCAAGGAATAATCACATTGTTTTAAAATGAACCATTTTCAAGACTGTGTTATTATTCTTGTGTATCTCCATTGACAACTGGGAGATGAGGTTAAGCCTACAAAACAAAGTTATATTTAGTTTTGATATGTATACCTATACATATACACACATATATACATACATACCTATGTACATACATGTATATAAACAGAATACACCATATATATTTACATATATATACATATACATTCTGTGTTAATTTAACAGCTTAACTTGACAAAGAATATAATATTCCTGACTGTCAACAATGTGATGGTGAAATTAATAAAAAATAAAATTCTTTATATAGCTTCATTAGTCCTTTGTCAAATTTCAGTGTTATAACCATTACAAAGAAAAATTATATTGTCCTCAAACCTAAGTTTTAAAGTTTTGTTTGATTACAAGTTTTTCCTTTTAACACATCATTATTCCAGACTTTCTAAATAATGCACCTTTTATTCTGAGAAGAATGATTTCCTACATGAATGTTATAGACAAAATGGCTACAGTTTTTAAAAGCAAGAGAAAGTGAAAGAATAATTGCTTGAAATATATATTGCAACATGTATATTGAAAATATGTATTGAGTTATTATTTGTACTTTGGGACACAGGTTTAATTTAAATGTAATTAAATTAAAAGTAATTAGATTGGAATTCCCCAAAAAAAATCTTCAGTTGTCCACGTGTATTTCCAAATGTTGGTTATCATAGTTCAGTTGTGTGTCCATCTTGGCTCTTATTCTTTCAAAGCACCTAAATAATACAAACCGTTGTAATCTTCTGCATAGCTCCTTGAGATGAGTATTAAATGTAGGCACATGATAACATATACTGATCATATTTAGTAGCACTGCAGCTATTTCTTCAACCAAAATTCCACGATTGTTCAAGGGATTCTAAGTAACTTTGTTATTTTAGATAGAAAAAAAAAACCTTTAAGTAACCCTTATTTAATTTACTTAACTCAGCAAAGTACGATAAAGAAATCTCCATATGCCAACAATTATTTCTCAAATTCCCACAACAGTAGAAAGCTTACAGAGTTTAAGTGGCCCCCTGGGAGAGCACTTTCGAATGCAGCAGGTTAATCTGATCCAGTTCTATCACCATCCATTATGAATTTTGTCAGCTTAGTTCTAAAAATACTTGAGAAGGCAATTTAACCTTTTCAGTAGCTGCAAGGTAGAAGTGCTCACCACTGTGCTCTACATAGGGCTTTGTTTCGCTCCTGTTTGCACCCACAGTTTCCTATAGTACTAATTACAGCCTGTAGATCATTCTATATGTACACACAGTTATATCTCAACACAAACTCTGATTTCATCACTGTTCTTGTTGGTTTGTGAATTGTTTATTCCATTTTATTCTCTTCTGGTTTGATTGACTAATAGACTCAGTTAAGTTGAAAATATGATATGAAAAATATGTATACTTGCTGTCCAACAAAATCCAAGCCTGCATTTAACAAATGAGTCATTCTAGAGAAAAGGAACATATGGTAAATAATTGTAAATGTGTATTTGTACAAATGTACATGCCAATACCAAACAGCAATTTGAAAATAGACCCATTCTTTAAAAGTCTCTTAAAGGAATCTTTATCATACTACAGAGATGCTTGTTATCCATGTTCATTACTGCTATTTTCACACTAGCCAGGAAATGGAAACAACTTAGGTGCCCATTAATGATGAATGGATAATTAAAATATAGTATATTTACACAGTGTAAAACTCTTCAGCTGTTAAGAAATATGAAATCATGAAATTTGCAGGTAAATGAACGGAATTGGAAATAATCATCCTGATTAAGATAATCTAGACCCAGAAAGACAAATGTCACATGTTCTTTTTCATATGTGGGTGTTAGCTTTGAAAATTTACATATGTGTGTTTCCAGAAAACTAGTTGATGGCCATGATGTTGGGGGTCCTTCCTGGAAGGGAACTTAAAATTCAATGGTATAAAGGGAAGAGGAAAATAATGGACTAGGAAGATTTAAACAGAATGGGGATTTGGAGGGCAGAACAGAGGAGGGGGTATAGGGAGGAATGACCAACACTAAAGGCCTTCTGAAAAAGTCATCTGGAAATCTACTACTGTGGATTCTTCTTAAAATACCCACTTATATAAAAACAGTTTAAAAGGAGTTACCATATATTTGGGGGACAATAGCCCCACCAAACACAATGGACTAGCAAATAAAAAGCCCACTGCCAGAATCGGCTCTTTGGTTGGGAGTTTTTAACCCAAGAGGTTCCATATACCCTCAAACAATACTGGCTATTACCACTGCTCTTTGTTGCCCTTCAGAGCTTGACAATAAGTCTTTACTACATATGTGAGCTATAGCACAAACATGGAGAAATCAAGCTGGGACTGACACTGAAGCTTCATCTCTAGTGAGTAGTTTTCATAGTGCTGGAATATGCAATTCATGGAACTGGAAGAGAAAATTAATCATTAATCTCTCAGCTGGGAGCCACTCAAGGCGAAGAACAGCTCTTGGTTAGACAATTCACAGAGTTTAGGTGCAATCATACTACTGTTATTCTACTAAATGTATACAGCATGAAAGCACTCCTGTTATAACTATAGATTAGTGCATCTCTCAGCTTTTACTAGAGAAATCTTCTTGCAGCAAATGAAGATTAGCACCGAGACCCACAACTGGTCAACATGCAGAGAATAAGAGACTGTGGTTTGATCAGTCCTAAATGAACCACATGTATCACACCCTCTTGCCCCATGGCTCACTGATCATTGAGAAAGAGGGGCAGAAAGGTAAAGAGACAGATATTGGATAAATACAAGGAAACTGATTTCCAGATACAACAGAGTTCTTGGACAAATGAGCCCACAGTGCTTCTGAGAGCATGGACAAGACCTGAATAGTTCCAAGCCTTACAAGAACCCAGCATGAAGTACTGAGATGGGAAACAAGCTCCAGTCTTATCTGAGGAATTATTGATAACTACTAGATGCTAGGAGAGGAAGACTCAGTTTTCTATCACTGTGTGACACTGAGTAAATTAGCTACACTCCATAGTGTAGAGCCATACAAAGAATATTTTGGAACACATTAGACTTCTTGGGATTTTTAAAAATTATCATGGACATGAAGTGAGGGGAGGTAGGGAAGTGTGGGTAAATATGAAAGAGATGGGGAGAGGGTCTCAATATGATAAATAATATACTGTATGAATTTTTCAAAGCATCAATAAGAATATATTTTAAATACTTTATTTCTTCTGATGAATGTGCTTTATCCTCAATTGTAGACTGAATGATATGTCACAATTCTGAAGTTCTATTTTATATTTGTTTTAGATTTTATTGAAGTTTGGTCTTTGTGGTAATGTGAATGAGAAATATCTCCAGCAGGCTAATAATATATTGACACTTGGTCTGAGGTTGGTGGTGCCATTTCAGGAGGTTATGGAAGCTCACTCCAGAAAGTGCGTTACCTGGGAGGGCTTTGCTATTTGGCTCTTGTTTCCAGTGTGAAGAAGAAAGGGGACGAGCCTGCTTCCTACTCTTGTTGCCGTGCCTTCCCTATCAGGACAGACTCTCCTCTGCAATCTCAAGCCAAAATAAACTCCTTACTTTTGGTTATGGTATTTTATCAAATCCTCAGGGAATTAACTATTACATCCTTTTAATTTTTTCATTGGATCACTTCAGTTATTCCAGATAATAGTATATGGTTGGTTCTTTACTGAATTTTTTTCTGCTCTGAAAGGAGACTGTGTGTGTGTGCGTGCGTATCTGCATGTGTGCATGTACACGTGTGTGAAAGTGTAAAAGAACAAATAAATGAAAAGTATTAATGGTGATATAAATCTAATTCTCACATCTGGTCATCCATAATTTTCTGGATATAGTAACAATTACACAAGGATTTTTGCAAAAATATGATAATAATCAGAAAAATAAAGCAAGTATTTATAAAAATTCATAGCGAAAATCTCATCATTTTAAATCATTTTTTCTCATATCAAATTAGTTGAAGTATTTCCTTAAGCAAACCAAAAACTGAGGAATCATGGTAGCCTCTCATTTGCTGTACCCATGAACTGAAAGACTCAGGAGCAAATAAATAAGCCATTAGGAAAACTGTGATGAACAACATGCATTATTAATAAGTAAAACAAAAAGGAATCTTTGCTCTAGTAATCAGGTTTGTAGTAGCAAAATTGCAAAAGTACTAGAAAATTTTTAAAAGTTCTATAATATGTAAGAAAAAATGGTAATTTCAATTTAAAAATTGGTATCTGTTTATTGTAACAACAGGAGGCAAATCTCACTGACAGCCAGGAGGATTATCTAACTAAAATAAATAATCCCTTTTGTTAGAGTAGCAAACCACACATAAGATCACTGATTAATCACCTGGTCATAGGGTCTCCCCTAGAAAAGCAGGTTCACCTTAAGTTATGCTAAATAGCTGGGTGGAATATCTACTTCCTTAATGAGATTATGAGCTGTTCCTGCCTGGAATATCACTTCCCAGTGCAGAGCCTCTGGGCCCTGGCCACAATCATGCAGCTGTCTTCAAGTCTGTTTGCTTTTCTAAATTCTTCAGAAAAGTGTAATTTCTTCTTTTCATCTTCACATCCATTTTCTAAACATGCTTTGTTTAATGCTTTGGGCTTCTCTAGCATCTTGAATTTCTTTACTTTTTTGTCTAAAGCATCCTTATCCCTGCCATTTGGCTGCTAGCACACCAAGTGTCTGACCTCCATGCAGTCCCTAAACCTGCATGACCTCATGGATTTTTTTCCTTCTCTCCTCCATTCGCCTCCTCGAGGCAGCTAGCCAGAGTACCGCTTTCCTACCCTGGGGATTTTCCTTAAAATTCTAACAAAATTTCCCTAAAGTTTTCATTTGGGTCCATTCATAAATTCTTTTATGAATGAGACAAAGAACTCTTTAGGGGACACTTTTCTCTCCATATCAGTTTGAGAGTTGTAAAGAGATAATCATTTATTGAAAGTTTATTTTTTCATAAAGTTAAAAATGCAGTATATTTAAAGACATGCACTCTCAGTGATATTAGGCAACACTTAACTATATAAGGAATAAACAGTAAGACATTCATTATTCTAGGTATTAACAATAAAGATGTTCACAAATTATTCTTCATTAATGTCATAGGGAATACAAGAAAATGCATCTAAATGAATAAACTAATGTCAAAACAAATGAAGAACAATGATATAGCCTAATGAAGTTGATAATAGTTTATTTGAAATGTCAGTGTTCTTATTTTGGAGGAATAGATTGAAACTTAAGTTTCTCAGCATTCATGGCTTATTCTGTAGAGATGAAGTTGCATATTTTACGTAATTGGAAAGCTACTCTTATTAGATCAACAATATTTCATGGATAAGAACAATTTACAGCCAAAGTAGTGCCAAATTTGATTTTTTACACACACACACACACACACACAGACACAATTACATGCATGCATGTATGTATATATAGATATGTATTGATATGTGAATATTCAGGCTAATTTTCTTTAGGAAGATGACTCGCTTTCTTTTCCCATGGTTATAATAAAGTACTCTAACAAAAGCAGCTGAAGGGAGAAAGGCTTTTTTTCTGGCTTACAGTTTGAGCTGTGGGTCACATCACATCCACAATCAGGAGGCACAGAGTACATGAAGAAGTGTAGTCTTCAGCTCCCTTTCTCCAGTTATACAGTCCAGGTTCCCAGCCAGGGAGTGGTACCACCTTAGTTGGGTGGCACTTTATAGCCAATTAAGAATATCAAGAAAATCCCCTATAGGTATATCTAGAGGCTATATGCCAGGTCATTCTAGACTCCTTCCAAATGGTAATGAACCAGCACTAATAATCACAATGGAATCCAAAAAATATAAGGAATTTAGTCTATGAAACTGTTTTATATTGATTAGAACCAAAAAAGTCATGAGTAGAAATAATAGTAGTAGTAGTAGTAGTAGTAGTAGTAGTAGTAGTAGTAGTAGTATTAGTAGTAGCAGTAGTAATAGTAGCAGTAGTAGTAGTAGCAGTAGCAATAGCAGTAGCAGTAGCGGTAGTGGTAGTGGTAGTAATAGATGTAGTAGTAGTGTAGTATCAGGGGGTTTTCTGTGGGCTTCAAGGGTGGTCATGAAGTCCATTCTAATAATAATGTATGCATGATTCCTCCGAGAAGCATGTTTGTACTATGATTAAATGTATACTTCCTACTTTTCCATCACTGACGACAGCTGAACTGATCAGTATTGTCAGCATGAAGTTACAAAAACCATCTGGCTATGCAATTGAAAAAAGAGAATTAATACTCATTGTTTTCAAATTGATTTAGGAGAATCAGTATATTCCACAGTTTCAATGAAGTCAACAGGACCAATGTTACAGTTTGTAATTCTCTGCATGAACTTGATGGCATGTGTTGAGAAGAGATTTTGAAAGACCTTTCCTAGCCTCTTGGCTTCTATGGATGAAAACAGATCACATGAGGCATAAGGATGCTTATGTACCCAAGGCATCTAGTAAGCCATGTTGGGTTAACCTTTTTAAATATATGTGGCAAGAAGGAGGAGAAAATTAAGGGAGGATGGGCCAGAGGAAGCAGGGAAGGGAGGAAGAATGTAAGGAAAGTCAAGAGGAGAGAAGGAAAAGGAAGTGCAAATGAAATAGGGAGGGAAGGAAAGAAAAGAGAGAAAATAAGGAAGGGAGGAGGAAAGGGGGGAAGAAAGGTTAGGAGAGAAGGGATAGAGAAAAGCAAGAAAGGGGAAAGAAGGAAGAATGGAAGGAAGGAAGGAGGGAGGGAGGGAGGAAGGAAGGAGGGAGGGAGGAAGGAGGGGGGGGAGGGAGGGAGGGAGGAGGGAGGGGGGGAGGGAGGGAGGGAGGAAGGAAGGAAGGAAGGAAGGAAGGGAGGGAGGAAGGAAGGGAATGTGGAGGACAGACAAGAGGGAGGGAGGAAGGGAGGGAGGAAAGGAATCAAAAATAAAGGGATGAAAGAAGGAAGAAAAAGGAAGAAAGGACAAGACAAAGAAAATGATGTCACTGACAACAAAATATTCTGATATAATCTTTTTGCACAGACTTCCCTGACATAACAGCTTCAGTTTCTTATATCACTGGATGTTTGAAACAAAAGATGACAGTCCTATACATATTGATACTTGAAAACAGCAGGCAGAAACAAAGCAACAGCAAAAAAATTTCTAGCACCAAGTTGGTTATGTTTTTTTATCTGTTTATTTTTAACTCAGAGAAAGGAGTTTATAAAGATTGAATTTCCTAATTACTTCAGAATCTCAACTAGATTGTCTTGGCCTTGACCTCCAAACAATGGAAATGCTCCAATATTGTCTGTACAGTAAGTCATTTTAGTGTAAATAGTTTTGTGCAAAATACATTGTAGTCTCTAACAAGCAATGCCATAGAGTGCTGGAGTATGTTAGATTGCTTTTTAGGACAGAAGATGGTCTCCTAACCCCAGGGAACCAACTACCCCTCCCTTACAGGGATGATCACATGATTTTCAGGAATTCTAGTCCTGATCAGTTAAGTGAAACTATAAACCGAAACCTAAGCTGTCTGCTCATGTCTGACCTGATCACTGTACTCTCTTCTGAATGACTTAAAAACCCTATATAAGCTCGCTATTCCTCAATAAAGCAGATCTGTGTCTTTGAACCTGTTCTCCTGTGTCCAAATGCAGCTCCACTGACACAGCCTCCTCACCAGCCCTGGGGTCCGGTATTGGGTGGCGGCCGGGGTGGCAACTGTGAAAGTGGACTGAATGGAATGGCCACAGCTGGCGCCCAACATGGGGCCCTCATGGACTTGTTCTTCTGCTTGGCATGTCACTCCTGTCTCCACCAGTCAGCGCCTGAGTCCCCGGGGTATGTCTTGCAGGGTGAGTGACCTCCAGTATGTGGAATAGTCATCCAGCTGCCACCGGCCCTGTGCCACAGCACTGGTTTCTCTCCTCAGGAGCAGGCGAATTAAGGTAACAGAAAAGAATGTAGCCAAACTGCTAGATGAAGTGTTGGCTCTTGCCCATTGGTTTGTGGAGTCCTGCTGCTGGGATCCTGAACAATGGGCTCTCGTGTTATTTTTAGCTAGGAAAAAAAGAGGTCAAGGAGGGGTGCCCACAATGACGGCCATTCTACCCCATTGTAACTGCCATTCTGGCCTTTCTGTGGGGAGTTCCCCCCCCCATGCCCCTAACAAGATGATCTTATTTAAAAGGAGATAAACTAATTCAATAGCAGGATGCTGTGAACGCTCGCCCCAAGCGCTCCCAGTCACAGTGAAACTACCAGAGCCTTGCTCAGACAAAAAGGCAATGTCTACTGCTGAGGATTCAGAAAACGAGGGACTAGACTCCGCGGGGGTCTCTTAGTAAAAAGCAGGAAGTCACACCACCCTCTGCTCCACCTTTACAGGGCATTAGCCATCTGTCTCCTTCCCTTGCCGGCTGTGGGGGAGCCCCTCCACTTTGCCCCTCTCTGGGAGAGGAAGACTGAAAGCCCCTTCCCCCACCTTCCTTTCTTTCTGGTTCGGAGGACAACACCGCACAGTTCTTTCCTGTTACAGTTGCTCAGGGCCAACAAATCCCAAATGCCTGGAATCCATATTCCCATGACATCTTAAGAAAATTGCACAAGGCGGCACTTGAGAATGGTATCCATTCCCCCTGGTTTAGTCAACTTTTAGATACAATAAGCCATGCAACCAAAACCCCCTATGATTGGCAGCATATTGCCTGCACCTGTTTGCAGGGAGGTGACTTCCTTTTATGAAGGGCTGCTTATCAAGATAAGTGTGAAAAACAAGCATAGCACAATAGATGTGCCAATGTTCAAAATATAGGGTTTGATGCCCTAGTAGGGCATGGCAATTTTGAAACTCCCCAGGCTCAAGCACAAGGACCTCCTCGCTATTTTGAACAAGTCAGACTCTGTGCACTGAGCACTTTCCAAAGTATGCCAGCACGCAGTGATACCAAATTAACCCAATTGGTACAGAAACCAGGTGAGCCTTTCTCTGACTTCATTGAGTGATGCCAACAGAGTGTGGACAGGAAAATCAGTCATGGGGGGGGGTGCACTGATGCCCTCCTAAGGGACCTTGTATATGACGTCTGCTCTACTGAATGTCACCTGGCCATAGGACCTGTGCATCATAAGGATATATCTAAATTGATTTTAGCCTGTCAGGACGTGGGGATTGCTCAGGCCCATCCTACTGCCCTTGCTGAGGCACTGGCTGCTCACCAGTGCCAAAAAGGTGCAGAAAAGGACAAATGCTGGATTCGTGGAGGACAAGGCCATTGGTCTCGCACCTGTCCTAACAAACTCATTAAAGAGGCTAAGAAAAGTCAAGTTCCTCTTTCAAAATGTCCAAGGTGCCATAAAGGCTTTCATTGGGTGAGAGAGTGCAGATCTAAGGTGGACATGGATGGTAACCCCATACAAAAGGGGCCTTTAAACAGCCATCAGGGCACCTCTCAGCCCCACCACAAAGAAAGAAAATAGAGGCTCCCATTCCCCATGTCCAATGGACAGTGCCTATTGATCTACATAAGCCTAGAATGCAGCTTACCCTGGATAAACATAAATTTAAAGGCTTAATTGATACTGGAACTGATGTCACAATAATTAGACAGGAAGAATTTCCCCACTTGCACTGCAAGCTGAGACCTCCCATACAAGGGGTTGGAGGCTAACAAAATACCCAACAGGCACAATGCTCTGTGGTTTGGACTGATCTGGATGGCAACACCGGAGCAATTAAGTTGCTTTTAGCCATAGGTCTTCCTCATAATCTGTGGGAGAGGGATATTTGTATTAGCAAGGATGTTGTTCTGACCACTGGTGACAAAGCTTTTTATGATTATTGCATTGTTAACAAATGCATAGAAAATGCACCCCATCCTCACCCCCAACTCTAATGGCCACTGTCCCATTGCCCAAATCATCCCCCATTAAATTGACCTGGAATACAAAAACTCCAATATGGGTGGAGCAGTGGCCTCTCCCTTCACATACGCTAGCCCACTTGATTGCTTTGGTCCAAGAACAATTATCTTTGGGTCATACAGAACCCTCTCTTAGCCCCCATAATTCTCCTATTTTTGTTATTCAAAAAAGGTCAGGAAAATGGAGACTTTTACATGATTTAAGAGTTATTAATGATCACATGGAGCCCTTGGGAACCCTACAACTGGGATTGCCTAACCCAACTCCCATTCCTAAAGAATATACTATTATTATAATAGATATTAAGGATTGTTTCTTCTCTGTTCCTCTGCATGATAATGATAAGCCCTATTTTGCCTTTTCTGTGCCCACCACCAACCATAATCTCCCAGTCCAACATTATCAATGGAAGGTCCTTCCACAAGGAATGAAAAACAACCCTACCATTTGCCAATATTATGTGGCCCATGCATGCAGACCTTTGTTGACTGAGGTGTATATTTTACACTCTGTGGATGACATTCTTATTGCCCATAAGGACCCTAAGATCCTACAAGGAGCTTTTCAAAAATGTAAAACATACCTCTGGGTTCTGGGCCTCACTATTGCTGCAGATAAAATTCAGTTACATGTTCCATATACCTTTCTGGGCCATTCTACCCAAGATGTCATCTGCCCTATAACCCCTGCTCTTACCTTACCTGATAAGATCACCCTCTCTGAGGCACAGACCCTCTGTGGTAACATAAATTGGATACAGGGCTTTCTACCCATGTCCACAGAAGAGCTTACACTGCTCTTTGACTTCTTGCGGGGTGCTGATACAGCCTTCACCTCCCCGCAAGGTCTCACCTGAGGCTCGACGTGCCATAACAATAATAAATACACACTTGTCTCAAGCATTCGTTAATGCAGTACAACCTGGACAGCCTATCCAGGCCTTAGCCATTCCAATAAAAAATACCCCTGTGGGAGCACTTTATAATAGCCGTAAACTCGTTCAAAACTCCCGCCTTCTGTACGGCCACAACCCAGAGTCACTGGTCCTCCCTTTTCCACTCCCCATGCTCCAAGCACTGTTTCTTGATAACTCTGGCTTTCAGACTCTTCTACTAACTTATCAGGGAAAATACGATAATCATTACTCCCAGCATAGACTCCTCCAAGGAATAAAACAGCTTCCCTTGTCTTTAAATCCCCAGGCATTTCCAAAACACAATCCTCTTTCTGAGGCTCCTCTAATCTTCACAGATTCTAGCAAACATAAATTTGGTTAAATGGGTCTTCCATGAGGAACAGCTTTCTTCACAAAAAAATCCTTTCCTTTCAAAGATCAGTACAATTTGGAGAGTTGTCTGCTATGTTACTAGTCATTCAAGACTTCCTCACAACCGCGTGCAATATATTTTCTGACAGTGCCTATGTGATCCAAACTATACAAAAGCTGACATTTGCAGCCTTCCTACCTTGCCATAGCCCCCTTGATCTATTGCTCTCCTCTTTACAATTGCTGCTTGAGCAGCGCTCTGCCCCTTGGTACGTTCAACACCTTCTCTCTCATACCAGTCTTCCAGGGCTTCTGACAGACAGCAATGCTACCATTGACAGACCAGTGATGAATGCTACCCTGGATCCTGCTCTCTTACAACAAGCCAGGGACTTACATGCTTGCTTCCATCTTTCTCCCCAAGCTATAGATAGGCTCCTACCTACTTTGCTGATTCAGAGCTACAAACATCTGGTCTGTGCATGCTCCTCTTATGTCCCCCTTGTGCTCCTGGGGCCATTACAACCTGCTGGAACTCTCCCTAGAGGCCTAGGTCCTAATAAGATTTGGCAAATGGACATAACTCATTATCCCCCTTTGGTAAACTAAAATACATTTATCATATTATTGATACTTACTCTGCTGCCCACTTTGCTTTGGCCTGCTCTGGTGAGACTGCTTCCCATGCCATAAAAACCATTAACTATGTCATGGTCTTTTTAGGAGTTCCCTGGCAATTAACAACAGATAATGTCCCCTGCTACACATCCACGGCTTTTTGCTGCTTCTGCGCTGACTGGAATATTCAACACATTACTGGCATCCCCTATAATCCTCAGGGCCAGGGAATCATTGAGCATTCCCATCAAACACTCATTAAACAAATACAGAAAATAGGGGGAGACAGTGACAAAGGCCCCTACTATAAGGATTCCAATTTTGTTATACAACAAGCTCTATTTGTCCTAAATTTTCTAAAATATGACTCCAGTGGCCTCCCACCCGCAATAAAGCATTGGGGGCATTAACTCATCCCACTCTCACCTCCATGGTGAGGTGGAAGGGCTCCCTCATAGGAGAATGGAGAGGCCCACATTTATTGCTAACACAAGGGCTAGGCTATGCTTCTGTCTTCCCAGATAATGTTCCAGCCCCCATCTGCATCCCAGCCTGAAACATCAGAGTTGCCTGTGATGCAGCTGACGCCAGAGGTATTTGATACCTCAGAGATGGTGACAAAACTAAAAGCCCAACCCATGAAGAAGGTAACCCAATGCCACAAGTCCCAGAACCAGCTGGTCCCACATACACAACAGATGAGAGACCTGACCATCAATGACCATCCAAACAGAGGACGGCCAAAACATTCCAGGCAATGACAATCCCAACACCGAATCTGCCTAGTGACCTGGGGGGATGTTAAAGCTTTAGCCAGCCATGCACAGGCCATGGCCCCAGAGCCAAACACAGGACCGGGGACCCTTTTACTTTAAATGTGTGCCATCATTACCACAAATTCCCAAACCTGTGCCTCTGTGCACAACCCCCACCTACCTCAAAATCTAATTTGGTTAATTATCAATCCCTCCACTGGTACGGTGCTAACTCTGCCTCTAAGGTAGCACCCCCAAACACCTGGTACCCAGACCTTTGGGTGTATCTTTGTGCCATATTTGAGGGAGAATGGGAACCCAGTGACCAGACACACTTCCCTTCCTTCAGCTGTCTGCACCCAGGTCCTAGATCATGCACCTGCACTCTAACCATTTATGTCTACCCAGGCCATGGACGTAATCACCAACAAAAGACTGAGCGTGGAGGACCACGAGACTACTATTGCACCAGTTGGGGATGCAAAACGACCTGCATGTTCTGGTGGACTGGGTCCTCATTCCAAGATCTCATAACGGGGCGTAGGGCCCCGGGATCTACTTCCCTGGGATGGGGGGGAACTGACAGGGGTGAGATGGGGAACCCTTGTGATGGCCCACATTGCAATCCACTTATTATCAATTTTAAAGATTGGGGAAAAAGGGCTTCAGGATGGGACACAGGAAAAACTTGGGGTCTGAGACTTTACGTTTTGGGAAGAGACCCTGGGGCTTTGTTCACTATTCAGCTCCTCACCTGCACACCTGCTGACATCCCCTCTGGGCCGATTGGGCTAAATGATGTACACATTAAACTTCCCCTTTTTACTTCTTCCCCACTCCCTCATCCATCCACCTCAATTTTCCCTACTCACTTGTAGCTTATTTTCCCCACCTACTTTTATGAGCATTGCCTCCCCTCCTGTTGTTAGGACTGAGGGCCTCTTGGGACTGCTTTCTGCTACCTACTCTGTCCTTAATGCTTCTAAGCCTGGGTACACTCAGCAGTGTTGGCTATGCATCTCTGCCACCCCCCTGTTCTATGAAGGATTGGCCGTCCTGGGCAACTATACATTCCTAGAAACCCGTTCTGACTGCCAATGGTATATTTCTGGCCCCAAGATGACCCTAGAATCTATTTACGGACAAGGCCTTTGTGTCGCCCCTCAGGACGCCACTGTTCCACCCCGCTATCAACATCTCTATAACCAGACTGCCTACCTCCCCTCTAATGACTCTTACGACCTCCCGATGCCTGGTGGGCTTGTTCTTTTGGGCTCATTCCTTGTATCCACTTAATCACTCTCAATGGTTCTGCCCCCTCATGGTGCCTGCTATCCCAGCTAACCCCAAGAGTCAACCTTTATTCTGGGGATGAGATGGACCTTAAGCTTTCCCCATTAGAACATTCAAGACATAAGAGGGCAGCTTCTCTGATGATTGCTAGCATCACTCTTTTGGGGATCAGTGCTGCCAGCACCCTAGGGTTAGGAACGTCAGTACTGATCCTACAGGACAAAAATGATAATGCCCTTAGTTTAGCTATTGATTCGAACTTAAAAGGATTACAAACTGCTGTAGAACATCTTGAGAGTTCTATGTCTGCCCTTGCCAAGGTCACCTTACAAAATAGGAGGGGCCTGGACCTCTTGCTCCTTCAACAGGGAGGATTATGTGTTGTGCTAGGAGAATAGTGTTATCTCTATGCTGATCATTCTCGTGTCATAAGGAACTTCCTAAGCTTAGTCCATAAAAGGATCTTAGAGAGAGAATGGACCAGGATAAAGAATCAAAACTGGTATGAGTCACTATTCCAATCTTCTCCTTGGTTCACAACACTCCTCTCTGTTTTAATCAGGCCTCTGGCCTCACTCCTTCTGGCCTTAACCTGTGGCCCAATTCTTTTAAGAGCCTTACTTAACTTTATTAGAGACCAGCTTGCTATGATTCAACTTATGATAGCAGTGTCTCGCTTCTTACCCCCTGCCCCCAGTCATGCCCAGATCCAGATTTTAAAATGATAGAAATAATGGCCATAGCCATAAAACAGACCTAAAACAACTTGGATTGTCCTGCTGAGAGCCTTTCTGGAGACCACCTTGGCTCAGGCAATTCAGATGTTGACCTTAGTGAGTCCTAGACTGAAAATATATTTGAAGGCCCTGGCTCAGACAAGACGATGCCAACAGGCTTGTCCATTCAGGTCTTGTGAGAACACTTCAAGATGGTCTAGCCATTGCCCCAAATTGCTTCATCCAGTAGACCTCATCCTTCTTCATATCACACCAGCCTTGCTATGGCCCCAGTTTGGGCCCCCAGTTTGGACCTCAAAATAGCCCTTCTTTTAAACAAAAAGTGGGATATGTTGGAGTATGTTAGTTTTCTTTTTAGTATAGAAGATGGCCCCCTAACCCCAGGGAACCAACTACCCCTCCCTCACAAGGCTGATCACATGATTTACAGGAATTCTAGTTACTATCAGTAAAACAAAACTATAAACTGAAACCTATGCTGTCTGCTCATGTATGACCAGATCATTGTACTCCCTCCTGAATGATTATTGTACTCTCTCCTGAATGACTTAAAAACCCTATATAAGCTCGCTATTCCTCAATAAAGCAGATCTGTGTTTCTGAACGCAGTCTCCTGTGTCTGAATGCGGCTCCGCTGAAACAGCCTCCTCACCAGCCCTGGGGCCCGGGATTGGGTGGTGGCAGGTGCAGCAACTGTGAAAGTGGACTGAACAGAACAGCCACAATAGAGCATGGTTTAGTCTTAGAAGTCAAATTTGCATGCTCAGGACCTCTCGAGAATTTGAAATACAACTATTGAAATCCTAAACATACTGCTTATTAATTACTATGAGGTATGCTAATGAAAATTTAGAGAAATAAGTGCTATATATAAAATAATGTTTGGAAGAAATAGCACACATCAAGGAAAACTCCATCTAGTAAGACTAATAAGTAATATTTTTGGATTCACTTCAAATCCTGGGCAACTTAGAGCTTTTTGTCTTCTGTCTCTTCATCAAGCTCTGTTTCAGGGTAGTAGAGCCTGAGCTTATGATGACATTGTCTTTTATGTAAGGTGCCTTTTGGGGATGGATATAGAATGCTCTTCCACCTGCCTCCATTATTTTAAATATTCTAATTTAGTTTTGTACATTTTGTGTAATAGATCTTGATCAAATTAAGATTTGCTCCCCATCCATGCCCATCCATACCCCCACCGGATTTTATACATTTCATCATATGTGTTAAGTTCTATGTGATCAAGAATTTATACCCAGATGTCCTTCAGAGAGAGTACATTCACTGGAGTCTCATCATTCTGTTTAGAGATAAAGAAGGTCTATTCTCCCTTACCCAGAATTTATCAGTTGCCAATTCTTTCTAGGCTAGGGTTGACACCTGCTGCCCATTTCCCTCATTCAATACTGGGATTTTTTCTGATTGTGTGAACGTGGGTCTGGTACACGCTGTCAGCATTGCTGCAAGTTCATATGAATGAGTTTTCAGTTTCTTGAAAGCTTCTGTTTCCTTATACTCATGTACCAACCCTAGATCTTACAGTTTTTCCATCCCTCTTCTGCAGTGCTCCCTAAAACTTAGGTGGGTAGGTTTTTAGGAGTACTATCCAGGGACATGCACTCTGAAGACTCTTATTCTCTAAAACAGCGAATTGTGGCCTTCTGTGTGCATTGTATTATGTTGTTTGAGGAAGCTTCTCTGGTGAGAGATGAGGGATGTGTTAGTATTCTCTCAACCCCCTGTTCCATTATGTTCTATAGCCTTAGGTGTAGAGGTTTCACTGTAGATGTGTCATTTAGGGCTTGACATTTCTCAAACATATTCTCTGTGTGTGAACAGTTGTGGAACTCTGTAATAGTCTCCATCTAGTACCAAAAGAAACTTCTTTGATTAGTTATGCAAGGTACATTTTTCTGTAAATATAGTGGTCCATATTTAACATATAGTAAGAAATGTCATTTGTCTGAGATATGATAGAGTAGGGTTTTCTCTAGGATCTATGACCTCCCCAGCCATGTGTCTTTGGCTATGTTTACAGTACCACCCATGAGTTATTTCCCTCTGAGGTTTTAAGTCCAATTAGATAGCTGTTGATTATTGCTTGGATAACAGTACCACTACTGTACCAATGAAGGTGGCTTACTGTGTCATTCACTGTGGTTACTAGTTTTAGAACTCGGCTTGACTGCTGATTGATTTTCTCCCTTACCAGATAGCATAGTAACCTCTAGAACTATGAAAGCTAGTCTTTAGAGAGAAGATTTTCAGGTCATTTCTAGGTCTACTGTTCCAAGTCTTGTGTCCAAAATATGACCTGTATTCAGCAGTAGGGTATTACTTTCAAGTTCTGGGGGATAATCAAGGGATGTGGTGATAGCCTGTGTTATTTTGGGAGTCTCATGGAGTATCCTAACAATTGGAAGGGAGGGTTCTCCTGTTTGCCACTATGTTCCTTGTTGTATAGCCTTCAGGTATACACATACACTAATGTTCACATAGTGTATTTTTTTTCAGGGAATTTTTGAATTAATGCATTTCCCTATGACTTTTTATACCACCTGAACTTTATTTCCCTCTCCTCTTTCTCTGTTTTCTAATCTCCCTCCTCCCTCCCCAGTTTAAGTGCCCCCATTTTCTTCTTGATACTACTTGTCTCTTATTATTCACTCTCTCTAGAGATCCTTCTTCCCCTTTATCCCCATGGTTTCTTGTATGTCCTTTCTTCCTCCCTTCCCAATAAAATATCCCCATTTTCCCATTTCTCATTAGGCAACATCTGTTCCCTACTATCCCTCTCTTTTGGATTCTTTTTTCCTTTAACCTCCATATTTCCTTCCCATTTTCCTGGCTTCTGCTGTTATATCAGGATATTCATATATAAGAGATTGGTGCTATGATCCAAAGTGAGTCTATGTTATTTCACTTAATATAACAGTTTCTAGTTCCTTCCATTGACCTGCAAATTTCATTACTTCATCTTACTGCTGAGTCGAACTCCATTGTGTAGATGCACCACACTTTCATTATCCATTCATCATTCGATGGACATTTAGGTTGTTTCTATTTATTAGCTACTGTAAAAAGAGCAGCAACAAACACGGATGTACAAGTAACTCTGCAGAAGGATATGCCCTTTGTGTATATGCTAAGGGATAGTATAACTGGATCATATGGTTAATTCACTTTTAAATTTTTTAAATACATAAGTTATTGAGAAGTTCATACATCCATATAAGGTGTTTTGATCAAATCCATGCCCACTCCCTCCCCTACAACTCCTCACATACCTCCCCATCACTTTTTTTCTGATAACTTCATGTACTTTTTCTTCTTCTTTGATTTATTTATTTATGGGACTTTTGGCTACTCTAACATTTCCCCCTCTGAAGAGGTAACCCTAAAATCTTTTAAGGATTAGGCAAAAGCTCCCAAATACTTTCAATATTTTTGGCCTTTGGAATGGAGTAGGTCGTTAAGAGGTCCAAGGACATTGTGAGTTTTAGCCACAAAACTGGCTAGCTTTCTTTGGGGTCTTTTTATCCTAACTGCCTAGCCAATTCCTACCTCCTATTCTTATCACACCATGTCTGAAGAGGTTACCCGAATTGGCAATAGGGAATCAGGTTGCAGACCACTCTGGCTTCTTCCATGCTGAACAGGGATGCAGGGTGAAGCAATTGGAGTACCCCTTCAGTAGGTCTATCTAAAAGACTCCCAAATTGCATAACTCTTATTTCAAGGAGGAAAAGAAAGTCTTTGAATCGTGAATAGGAGAAGTGAAGGAGAAGCAAAGGTAAGAATAATCAGCATTACAAGCTCTAGACAGGGAACTTAAAAAAGTCAGAACAGGATATTTTTCAAAGGTTCATATGAGAATGCATTGGAATTTCTTGACAAGAACTCTGAAAGCATCACTCTATTGGGTTCCTCCTCATTTTTCTTTTGTCTACCAAGCCTGGATTCTAGAGTGATGGATTCAGGAATTGCTTTCATGTATTTTGATAGCTGTTGCACTGGTTAGAATTAGTGTCTGTTCCCTCTCAAAGGCTTCTAGACAGGGGGAGAACATAAATTTATCCATCATTTTAGAACAATAACTGGTTGTCTCCCTTAACTGGAGGTCAGCACCACAGTATTAGAGACCAAGATTTGAGGTCTTACATCTGAGCAACACTTTCTGGTTAGGAATAAAATCATCAATGAAAAATATTTGTCTAAATAACTTTTTATATAGACTAAAGCCTAATGACGTATAATCCCTTATACTCTTAAAGAAATATACTGATGACTTTACTCTCTGGTTATACTTTCCTTTTGGGTGTTTAAGACCATACATTTGGCCCAAATAAATCAATTTAATTTTTTACATTTAAGGTCATTTGAGTATCTGTTCCTCAGGGGTCACATGGGCTTGGGAAGAGCTCCTGGCTCCTTTCTTTTATGAGTTCCATTTATGTGAAGATAAGTCAAAGGTCCTGCTCAACCATGTCTTGCTTCACTTGGAAGCATGAGTGAGATGTTTCCTCTGAGTTGACCCTCCCTTTTGTAGACTGGACACTGGTTGAAGTCCATTTTGTGGGGTCTTCATGTCCCCCATAAATAAGAGACCAGGCGATTCACCACAGTAACAGGACATTTTGAGAGATGTTCCATAGTCCCCAGGAACTTAGTCAACCTTGGAGGGAAAGGGGCAAAAACTGTCCTTTAAGTCCCTCTAACCACATTAGTATAGGCCTAAAACTATGGCTGTTAAACATCCAATAAGGTTAGTTCCACCAGTCTGGTACTTTAATTATCATGTGCTATGTAGATAAAGCTTGGGTTAAAAACTAAATATTCTCAGATAAACCTTGACTAGATATATATTTTGTTCATTAAACTAGTTGACTATACTATGACCATAGACATTTTAAGATTATGTGTATACTATTTTTGTCTCATCCTTTATATATCATAACAAACCTAAACCAAGCTTCATCACTTGCTTAGGCTTTCTGATTTTTTCTGTCTATTTTGGAAAGTATCTCCATTCCCATATTCTTTTAACATCTTTTCTATTCTCATTTTCTTTCTTAAAAAATAATTATGAGACATTTTTGCATTAACAAATACATTTTCTATCTGTTGTGAGACTTCTTTTCCTGGGGGGGCTAAGCAATACTTATTCCCTTTAAGGTTCTAGTGTTGAGATAAGGTTTGATTAAAGTTTTACTGGGGAACCAATGAATTTATTGAGCTTACTTACCGAGATAACTGAGGGGTTGTTGAGGTATATGTATGGCCTGAGTGTGTGCGCACTGGAAAACATTTACCAAGCATGGGTAATGCCTTTCTTCCTAGTCTTCCCCAGATTATATATTGTAGCACTCCCCAAATCCAGGAAGCCATGTGTGATTAGTGTCAAATTGCATGCAGTTGACTGGGAAGAGTGGGCGGATAATGAGGTGAGGTCCAATGACCCGGCTTGGCCCGCCTTTAATGAATGAGTACAATTGTCAACAAGCCCAATTGTGACGATGTTTAGTAATTAGGCTCAGCTGAAATTCTGATGATGGTAGTTATTTCATGCAGAAGGTACTTCTGTATAGCATCATCTTTTTAAAAGGACCTGGAATTTAAAAGAATTTGGTGCTAGGATCCACATATGAGGGGGAACATATGACATTTGTTTTTCTGAGTCTTTGTTACTTCACTTAGTATAACAGTTTCTAGATCCATCCATTTACCTGCAAATTTCATTATTTCATCTTTCTTTACTGCTGAATAGAACTCCATTGTGTAAATATACCACATTTTTGTTAACCACTCGTCAGTTGAGGGACATTTAGGTGACTACCATCTTTTAGCTATTGTGAAAAGAGCAGCAAAAAACATGGTGTACAAGTGTCTCTATAATAGGATCAGTCCTTTGGGTATATGCCATGGAGTGATTTAACCAGGTCATATGGTAGGTTCATTTTTAGTTTTTTCAGTATTTTATTTATTACTTTTATTTTATGTGTATGCATGTATTGCCTCCATGTAGTTAAGTGCACCAATGTCATGCAATTCCCACAGAGGACAGAAGAGGCCTTTGGGTCCCCTGCAACTGGAGTTACAGAGAGTTGTTAGCTGCCACAGAGGTGCTGTGATTTGAACCCGGGTCTTCTGTAAGAACAACTGTTGTGGGTTCTCCTATGGCCAGCTGTGAAGACCCTAACCTGGATTGGGTTCCCTGCCATTTGGGGGGGTGTAAGAGGCACTGGATCACAACACACAGTCCCCAGGAGTCGGGTAGAAGCAAGCACTAGGTGAGGTGCTGCAGACTCGTTTAATGCAGGAGGAGGCACACCTTATATCTCCCTTTTCTCCGTCCCCAAGTCCCTTTAGTCAGGATACCATTTTCTGATTGTTCCATGACATGCAGTCTTTCAGCAGTCACTGGGCTCCAAGCAGGGTATGGAGGTGTGGGTTCCTTTTGGCGGGCTATTTGCAGACGAAGAAATGAAGTGGATTCTTGCTGAATCCCAGGGCTATGGGTCCCCACCATCTTTGGAGGCCTTCTGCTACAAACAACCACTGTTATTAACTACTGAGCCATCTCTACAGCTACCCCCCCCCATTTTTAGTTTCTTAAGAGTTTGCCACACTGTTTTCCATAGAGGTTGCACAAGTTTGCAATCCCACAAGCAGTGAATGAGCATTCCCCTTTCTCCACATCCTCATCAGCATTTGATACCAAATGATCCTAGCCAATTTGATTTGGATAAGGTGATACCTTAGGGTGGTTTTAATTTGCATTTCCCTCATTACTAACAATGTTTAACATTTTTTGAGCTGTTTCTTAGCCATCTTTATTTCTTCCTTTGAGAACTCTCTGTTTAGATCTTTAGCCCTTCTTTTCATTGGGTCATTGAGTTTCTCGATTCTTATTTTCTTAAGTTCTTTACACATTCTGGATGTTAAACCTCTGTCAGACATGTCACTGGTGAAGATTTTCTTCCACTTGCTGATTGCTGACCTTAATTCCTGAGCAAATACTGTCTGATTTAGAAAATCCTTTCCTATACCCATATCTTATAAGATACTGCCAATATTTTCTTCTAATAGTTTCAATGTTTCTAATTTCACATTGTAGTCTTTGATCTATTTGGAGTTGACTTTTGTGCTAGGTGAAAGATAAGGATATAGTTTCATTCTTCTACAGGTAGAGATCCAATTTTGCCAGCACCATTTGTTGAATATGCTGTCTTTCCTCCATTGTGTGTTCTTGGCACCTTTGTCAAATATCAGGTGGCTGAAATTGCATGTACTTGGGTTTGGATCTTCAATGATGTTCCATTAATCTATGTGTTTTTGTACAAGTACCATGCTGTTTTTAAGACTCTGTTTTATGGCTCTGTAGTATACTTTGAGATCTGGTTTAGTAATCCCCCCAGTGTTGTTCTTTGTGCTCAGGGTTGCTTTGACTCTCTGGGGTCTTTTGTGCTCCCACGTGAATTTAAGCATGTTTTCTTTTATAATTCTGTGAAGTATGTCATGGGGATTTTGATTGGGATTGCATTGGATCTATATATTGCTTTTGGTAGGATGGTCATTTTCACAATATTAATTCTTCCAATCCATGAACATGGAAGGTCCTTCCATCTCCTGGTGTCTTCCTCAATCTCTTTCTTTAACCATTTAAAATTTTCATTGCAGAGATCTTAGAGCAATAACACAGGATTCTTTCTCCAGTTTCTTGTTATTGGTATATGGAAAGGCTACTGATTTTTGTAGACTGATTTTATAACCTGCCAGTATACTGAAAATGCTGATCATTTCTAGGAGTTTTCTGGTGGAACTTTTGGGATCACTTAGGTATAGTATCTTATCATCTGCAAAAGGGATAGTTTTACCTCTTCTTTTCCAATTAGTACTCCTTTAATTTCTTTATCCTGTGTTATTGCTCTAGCAAGAGTTTCAAGCACTATATTGAAAAGGAGTGGAGATAGTGGATATCTTTGTGTGGTTCCTGATTTTAATGGGAATGCTTCCAGTTTTTCTCCATTTAAAATGATGTTGGCCAATGCTTTTGTTGTACATAGCTTTAATTATGTTGATGTATGTTCCCTCTAGTCAAATTCCATCTAGAATTTTGAACACGAATGCATGCTGAATTTTGTCAAAAGCCTTTTCTGCATCTATTGAGATGACAATGTGTTTTTTTTCCTTTGAGTCCATTTACATGATTAATGATGCTTATTGACCTGTGTATATTAAACCAGACCTGCCTCTCTGGGATAAAGCCTACTTGATCATGGTGAATTATCATTTTGATGTGTGTCTGTATGTGGTTTGCATGTATTTTGTTGAGAATTTTTGCATCTATGTTCATTATGGGTATGGGTCTATAGTTTTTTTTTTTGTAGTTGTGTCTTTACCCAGTTTGGGTATTAGAGTGATGTTGGATTCATAGAAGGAATTTGGGAGTTCTCCCTCTGTTTCTATCTTTTTGAATAATTTAAGTAGTATTGGTTGGAGGGTTGGAGGTTGTCTTAGTTTTTTCTTCATTGCTATGACAAAACACTCTGACCACTATCAACTTTGGGAGGAAAGGGTTTATTTAGCTTACATATCCCGGGTCACATTTCTTCCAGGATCCCAAAGTAGGAACCCATGGCAGGAACCTGGAGGCAGGGCCTGGAGCACAGGCCATGGAAGAACGCTGCTTACCGGCTTGCTCCCCTGGCCCCTGATCAGCCTGCTTTCTTATGCAACACAGGCCCATCTGCCCAGAGGTGACACCACCCACAGTGGGCTGGGCCCTCCCACATCACTCATCAAGAAGATGCCCTCAGACATGGCCACAGGCCAGTCCAATAGAGGAAATTCCCCAATTGAGGCTCCCTCAACCCAGGTGTGTCAAGTTGACACTAAAGCTATCCAACACAATTGTCCCCTTGTCAACTTGACACACAAACATCACTATTAAACCATAACTTTCCAATTTCTGTCCCTAAGATATGATGCTAGTATTACAACATGAGACAGTACAACCTTCAAAACCCCACAGTCCTTAAAAAAAATCCAAGCACTTAAAGGTTCATTTTCTCTTTTAAAAGTCTCTTAACTGTGGGCTTCTGAAAAATCCAAAACAAGCTCTGTCTTATTTCAAAGGGAAGAATAGGGCACACCAAAGTAAAACCAAAGTCTGGCAAAGTAGCTCAAGGCTGGACATCTGGGATTGACTCACAATCTTCTGGCCTTCAAAGGGTTCTGGCAACTCCACTTCTCTGACTCTGCCATTTACAGCACACACAGCTCATCTTGCAGACCCAGGCCAGCTCCATTCCACACCTACTGCGGGTCTTTGTGGTCGTCCCACTGTCCTGGCATCTCCAAAAACTGGGGGTCTCCACTGAAACTGAGGCTACACCTTCACAAATGGTTTCTTCTTGCCTCTCTGGGTACAAAGCCTCAGATTCACTCCATGACCCCTTCAATCTTGGGGTCTTCACTGCAACTGAAGCTGCACTTTCACTTACGTCCTTTCCTGGCCTCTGTGTGCCAAGCCTCGGTGACTCTCTGTGACCCCTTCACACTTTCAATGCCAGAACCATGGAGGGAGACCTATCCATTACCAAGTCCTGCTTCCAACTTGAGATAGAGGCTTGGGTCCCCTCTGTATGCTGACCCTGAGGAAATACCTCCCAGAAGACTTCTCTCAGTGATGCTGGTCTCTTGTTACAGCTGATTTTTCAGCCCCAGCTAACCAGCATCAATTGTCCCAGTAAAGCAAAGGTGTTGCTTCAGGTTCTGGTCTCTTCTTAATCACAGCTGATTCTTCAGCCCCAGCCAACCAGAACCCACAGATTCTCAATCCAAAATCTCACATGAACAGCCCTGATAGTCTCCACTTCCCTTTGAAGCTTCATAAGCCAGGCCTCCATCATATACGACTCTTTCAGCATAACTATTCCAATCTCCACAGCAACAAACTCTGAGCACGCAATGGCTTTTCCAGCCCAAATATCCCACTCTCTGGGATATTTCTGTCTTAGTTTGTTCTTCATTGCTTTGACAAAATACTCTGACCACTACCAACTTGGGGAGGAAAGGGTTTATTTAGCTTACATATCCCAGGTCACAGTTCATCTGGGAACCCAAGGTAGGAACTCAGGGCAGGAACCTGGAGGCAGGAGTTGGAGCAAAGGCCATGGAGGAACTCTGCTTACTGGCTTGCTCCCCTGGCCCCTGCTAAGCCTGCTTTCTTATGCAACACAGGTCCACCTGCCTAGGGGTGGTACCACCCACAGTGGGCTGGGCCCTCCCACATCAGTCACCAAGAAGATGCCCCTCAGACATGGCCACAGGCCAGTCCAATAGAGGCAATTCCCCAACTTAGGCTCCCTCAACCCAGGTGTGTCAAGTTGACACTAAAGCTATCCAGCACAGAGTTTTTCTTTAAATATCTGGTAGAATTCTTCTGTAAATCCATCTGGGCCTAGGCCTTTTTTAGTTGGGGTGCTTTGTATTACTGTTTCAATTTCCTCATATGTTATGGGTCTATTTAAACTGTTGATCTCTTCTTGGTTTAACTTTGGTGGTTCCCATGATTTTAGATGCCCATCCATTTCTTTTACATTTTCAAATTTAGTAGTGTATCATTTTTAAAATGTTCCCTTATAATGGTCTGGATCTTTTGGATGTCTGTTGTGATGTTTCCCTTTTCATCTTTGATTTTGTTGATTTGGATTTGCTCTTTCTTTCTTTTGGTTAACTTGGGTAAGGGTTTGTCTATCTTGTTTAGCTTTTCAAAGAACCAGCTCTTAGATTCACTGATTTTTTTGTATTTTTTTCTTTGTTTCTATTTCATTAATTTCTGCTTTGATATTTGTTATTTCTTCTCTTCTGCTGGGTTGGGTTTCATTTTCTCTTGCCGTTCCAATGTCTTGAGTTGCTGTGCTAGGTCATTTATTTGGATTCTTTCTAATTTTTTAATGTAGGTGCTTAAAGCTATAAACTTCCCTTTTAGGACTGCTTTTAAAGTATCCCAGAGGTTTTGATGTGTTGTATTGCCCTTTTCATTGAATTCCATTGAATTCTTTTATTTCTTTCTTAATTTCTCTTTTGACCCAATTATTATTTAGCAGTGTGTTGTTCAATTCCCATGGGTTTGTGTAGTGACTAGGGCTTTGTCTAGTGCTGATTTTGAGCTTTACTGCATTGTGGTCTGATAGAATGCATGGGATTATTTCAATTTTTTGTATTTATTGAGGTTTGTTTTGTGGCCCAGTATGTAAACAATTTTTGAAAATGTTTCATAGGGTGCTGAGTAGAAAATGTATTCTTTGGTGCTTGGGTGGAATATTCAAAAGATGTCTGTTAGGTCGATTTGATGTATGGTATCATTTAATTCAGACATCTCTCTGTATATTCCTTGTCCAGTTGA
This sequence comes from Nannospalax galili, assembly GCF_000622305.1. Lineage (NCBI taxonomy): Eukaryota > Metazoa > Chordata > Mammalia > Rodentia > Spalacidae > Nannospalax > Nannospalax galili. Next base: position 2,759,439 of record NW_008358517.1, read on the forward strand.
CCTGTCTAATGGAGACAGTGGGGTATTGAAATCCCCTACTTTTACTGAATTGGGGTTAATCTGTTTTTTAAAGTCATGTAGTGTTGTTTTTATGAATTTGGGTGCACCAGAGTTTAGTGCATATATGTTAAGGAGTGTAATATCTTCTTGGTTAATTGTCCTTGGATCAGAATAAAGTGACCCTCCTTATCTGTTCTGATTAGTTTTACTTTGAAGTCTATTTTGGCAGGTATTAGAATTGCAATCCCTGCTTGTTTCTTAGTGCCACTTGCTTGGAATATTCTTTTCCATCCTTTTACTGTATGGTAGTGCCTATCCTTGAAGGTGAAATGGGTATCTTAGAGACAGCAAAGAGATGGATTTTTGTTTATTCATCCATTCACTTAGCCCGTGTCTGGTGACTGGGGAGTTCAGTGCATTGATGTTTAAGGTTATTATTGAAAGATGTTTATTGGTTGCTGCCATTTAGATTGCTGTTTGTGTTCTCTAATTTTGTGTTTCCTAGATTATTCATTTTCTTTCATTGCTCCTGGGGTATAGTCATTTCTGTCTCTGCTCTCTGTATTGCTTCATGTATTCTTTGAATGCTGGTTTTGTGGACATGTATTCTTTCAGGCTTTTCATGTCATGGAAGATTTTTCTTGCCGTCTCAACTAAAATAAACATTTTTGCTGGTTAAAGTATTCTGGGATGACATCTATTGTCATGTAGAACTGGAAATACCTTGGTCCAGGCACTTCTGGCTTTCATAGTTTGCATTGATAAGTCAGATGTAATTCTGATAGGCTTTCCATTGTATGTGACTTGTTGTTTTTCTTTTAAGCTTTCAGTATTCTCTTTTTGTTCTGTACATTTAGTGTTTTTACTATGATATGTCGTGGGGAGTTTCTTTTCTGATCCTGTCTATTTGGTGTTCTATGTGCTTCCTGTATTTGTTTGGGGATGTCGTTCCTTATTTTTGGGAATTTCTCTACTACAGTCCTGTTTAAAATCTGGTCAACACCATTAACCTGAAATTCTTCTCCTTCCTCTAGTCCTATGATCCATAGATTTGGTCTTTTCAAGGTGTCCCACATCTCTTTCATATTCCATTCTTTTTTTTTAAATTTCCATAATCTTTCTGGAGTGGTCCAATTCTTCAACTTTATCTCCAGTGTTGATATTCTGTTTTTCATTTCATTCATTAAGGAGGTGAGGCTTTCTCTTGTTGTTTCAGGTTGGCTTATTGAGTTGTTCACTTCGTTCTTCATTTCTACCTGAGTTTTTTTTTTTTTTTTAATGTTTCTATCTCTTTTGTGAATTCATTCAAACATTTATCCCTATCTTCTTTGAGTTCTTTGATTTGTTTGTTTGTGTGTTCTTTAAATTCATTGAATTCCTTGATCATGTTTATGATTGTTCTTTTAAATTCATTGTCCTGGGTTATCCCTAGGAGGTTCTCCTTGTAGTACTCTTCTATAGGATTGGTGGAGTTTTGTGAGGACATAGTGCTTTGGTTTTCTGTTTTATTATTCTTTCATTGTAATTTTTGCACATGAATTTCTCTTGTTTGTGATTCTGAAAATTAAGTTGAAGTATTTTTCTGTTTGTATTATCAGGGTGCCTAGATCCTTTATTTGTTATGTAAAGCTGTTTGGTACACAGTTCAGGTTCTCTCAGGTTTAATTTCGGGGGAATTGGTGGCTTCAGATCAGCTATTCAGGAGTACCCACAGAAGCCCGATTCACGTTCCAGTCAGTTACACTCAGGCTTCTTTCACAATGTGAAGGCAGGAGCTTGGGGCTCTCAGGAAGTCCTGTGCATTCTCAGCCCCTCTCTCAGATAGAGGCCAGAGGGAAGCCAGAACTCAGCACTCTCTGGCGGTGTGCTGAGATCAGAGCCACTACATCGATGGAGGTCAGAAGCCACCCTCTCCGACTGTCTGCTAGGATCTCCCACTTCTAATTTTTTAAGAGTTCTTCACACTGCTTTCTTAAGTGATTTCATGAGTTTGCATTCCCACCAGCAATGAGTCCATGTTCCCCTTTCTCCACATTCTTGCTAGAATTTTGTACATTTTGTTCTCTTGATTTCAGCCAGTCTGATGAGGATAAAATATAATCAGAAGAGGTAAAGAGGGTCACTTCATTCTAATCAAAGGAATAACTGACCAGGAAGGTATTACAATCATCAATATATATGCATCAAACTCTGTTGCACCTAATATATTATATAAAAAAAGAAACAGTACTATAGGAGTATAAAATACAGATGAACTCCAATTCAATAGTGGTAGGTGACTTCAATACCCCACTAGCTCCAATAGATGAGTTACTTGTACATCCATGTTCACAAGTTTATGCCTATCCTCTTATCCTCTTTGTGTTCTTTGAGTTGTTTGTGAATTTTTTTTTAAGTTCTTTGATCATGCAGTGGATATCTACAAATATTCTTAAGTATAAGAAAAAGCAAGTGCGGATCACAGAAAGACACAGAAGCAAGTAACAGAATAATTGCTAAAATAGAATGGAACAAGTGTGTGTGTGTGCGTGTGTGTGTCTGTCATCTACATTCATTAACAAGGCCTCTGAAATATGAGACTGTTATTTTATAACATCACTGGTATGAAAAACATATTAGATGCCTTAAAGTAGAGACATGTCAACCCTTGTAAACCACTTCATATCTAGTAACAAACTCAAATCCCCTGGTGGTAGGTGTATTCAGAAGAGTCAGGGTGAATTCCAACCACGTTGTCACAGCAATTGTTTCAGAGATACACGTATTAGTAAATATGGGCTAAAAAGTGATCCCTTGGATTTGATCTTTTAGGAACTGGCAGCAATATGCAAGCTTTCATTTCTTGGAAGCCTGAGGCTCCATGAGCAGGAGTCTGAACTATCTGTGCCTATTAACTGAATCCCTTTTAAGCAGCTGGGCTTAGAAAATTCAAACCAACATTCCAGGGAAAAATACAGAAGAACAATACAGCATCAACACCATACAAGTTTTATGAACTTGATGTCTCCATGAGCCACCTGAATCCTCTCAACAATTCAACAGCAGAAATAGACACAAACCCAGTGTTACCTACATTTGTGTATAGGGTTTCCACTGATCAGAAATAAGTAGGGAGAGGAGTGCTGAACATCATAAAGTGAAGTAACTGGCTCAGGTCAAGAGACTAAGGAGCAAAGTCCCTCCTTCTGAAGCTGATGTAACACTGAAGATCAAAATGCCCTGCCCCAATTTATTCACTGAAGTCCCAAAGCTCAGTCTCTCAGAATGTGAAGTTATCTGGAAATAAGGTCATTAAGCATGTAATATTTATCTAAAACTAAGTTGCTGAGATGGACCCTTAATGCCATATAATGGATGTTCTTAGAAAAAGGAGTTTGGATGAGAAGCACACACAATAGAGATGTGTGAAGAGTTATTGTCATGATAGGACTATCTATGAGACAAAGAGAAGGGCCTGGAGTAGCTGATTCCTCTACAACCTTCAGAAAGAATGGGCATTAATGATGATTCGATTTTCTGTTTCTGCTACTTGAAATGATGGCATAATATATTTGTGTTTAAACCATCTGATCTGTAGAACCTAGTTAAGGTGCCTCTCATTCACATACAAACCAGGTTTGGAAGCAGTAACCAGTTGTTAAAATCCCCTTATGTTACCTTTGTAATACATATGGTATGCATTGAATATTTTTAGAAGACTTGGAGGGAAGAGATGATGGCTGTTCCAAGAGAACAGTGCATTTTGTTTTCTTCATTGAGATACCTTTAAAATCTACAAGTTTAAAACCAGCAGAAATGAAATATAGTCTGTTTGGAAAGCAAAAAGATAAAGAAAAGCATATTTACAAAATGGTGGAGGGTGAACTTTCTACTTGGCAGAGAAGTCTTGGAATTCATTACAAATTGAAGAAATTATGATTCACCTTTACCCATTCAATCTAGAGGTTAGAAGGCAAAGCTTACTAACACTAATTGGATTTTTTCCCCTGAGAAAGTGGGATGGAATTTCAACTGTGAGCTTATATACAACAGAAACTTTTGCAAGGTTCTGTATGAATAATAATATCTGACATTCCATGAATGAAGTGGCTCTTGTGAAGAAGGGACAGTTCATGGGCTCTGGACACAGTTCAAGTTCTTCCTTACAACACCACACACACACACACACACACACACACACACACACACAAAAAACACACACACACACACACACACAGAGAGAGAGAGAGAGAGAGAGAGAGAGAGAGAGAGAGAGAGAGAGTAAAGCTTAAAATAATTCATATAATTAAGGTATTTAGAAGTTTACATAGCGTGAAATTTTGTTGCTTTGAAAATTATTTTATAGGGAGATAGTTATTTTGCACACAAATACTTTGGAATTCAACAAATCCATAGGTCTCTGCATACTAGTCCCCAAACTAGTCACAAACCAAGTTCTTGCCTTAAAGTCTTGCAGAGATAAGAAATTCACCACTATAATTGCATCAGTCTGCTTATAGGAAGATACATATTTATATAGAATTAAACCATGTTTGGGCTACAGGCATACCTTGGTGGTTAAGAGCACTGGCTGCTCTTGCAGAGGACCATAGTTTGAATCCCAGCATCCACATGAGCGTCAACAATCATCCATAACTACTTTTCCAGGAGATCTAATGCCCTCTTCTGACCTCAGTGGGTATTGGATGCATAGGTGCACTCATATATATACAGTCAAAACACTCTTACACATAAAAATAAAATAAAATAACTAAAAAACATAAAATAAGAATTAAACCAAGTTATCTTTCCTTCACAGGTAAAAAGGGTGCTTACTAAAAAGAAATACACACTGTACACCTGTTAATTCATTTTCTATTTTTATTCCTTTTCTCAGTGTGTCTTTCTAGTTGACAGAAATTGCTAAATTTAAACATATCCAGTTGGAAAAATCTAAAACAAAGAAGACAATTAGGCAATTTCTTCCCTTCTGGCCTTCAGGAGGGGGAAGGATTAGATGACGATGCTTGTGTGGCTTCTACTCCCATTCTTTCTAGATGGCCTAGCTTGAGAATTACCCAACTTTCCATCTTCGCTACATGAGTTCTATTTATCATATGGGATGTAAATGTCATGATTATTTAAAAACAAGAAAATAAATTAGATTGGAACCCTGGACAAAGAGAGGAATGACAGAGATAGATATAGTTTAGGACACTGTCTGGTGTATGATCATTTTTTTGAGATATAAGTGAGATTATTACTGAGTGTCTAGAGGAGAAAATTTGAGATTCTGTGGATTTAAAGGTTTATATTCTAGACAAGAACAGATAAAATTGTAGTTAGATTCATCATCTGCCTGCCTTCTTTCTCATCTTCTTGCAAGAATCTTGTTTCACTGAACACAGAGAAGAAAATAGTAAGGGACAAAATTCCAGTATGTACTGGATTACCAACTTTGCAAGGTCTGTCCCAGTAAATCTAAGTATTGATTAGGAAAAACAGAGAACCTCTTTTATGGCATAAGAAGCCCAACATGTCATTGAAGTTATTTCCACTCTTTGCTAGAGATGCATGGTCTTTCTCTTTGTGTCTATTCTTGTCCTATCTCCAAATAAAGTTCCATTATGTCCTAGACAGTGATAACAGTTGGTGAAAAGTTGCTGTAGATGGAAAGTTGTGTGCTTTACATATATATATACATATACATATATATATATATACATATACATATATATGGAGCTCTGAAAGGTATACACAAATTGATATTTTAAACCTACGATGATACGATGAAGGGGTATGAACTTAAAGATAAAGCAACAAATGTTCTTTATGTGGGCTTGGTAAGCATAAATCCTGAATATTTAGTTAGTTAGTTGGTTGGAAAGAGAGAGTGTGGTGGTGAGCTTAAAACATGATCTGGCCTTCCTGGGGTAGCATCTTTTCTGGGTAAATTCAGCAGTGCCCACTGCACCTGGACTACTTCACCCTCCCAACTCTCCCACCCCATTGCTCCTCCTAAACTGGGCACTTGCCCATTTTTTGTCTTGACACCCCAGACTACCTGATGGTCGTTTTGGCTCAGACGCCCCACCACTTTGTGATCTTTTGCATCCAGACCAACCTACTTCCTCCCTGTATTCCCTGGAAGCCCTCGAGGTCTATTCATGTGACCACTTTCTTTGCATCCTTGGGCAGCACAGCCACCAGCTTCCTGGGACCAGCATATTTCCTGGGCCCTGCTCTGAGGCCAGTCCATCCCTCAAATTATTGAGGCCAGCATCTTTCCTGGTGGAATTCAGACCTTAGGAGAAAGCCTGAGAGCATCTGATCCTCTACCAACTTGGGAATCTGTGGGAGCTCCTGAGCAGCAAGACAAAAGCAATTTGGCCCATACAATATAAAATCAAAAGACAGAGCCTGAAACCTAGACCAACAAGCTTTTCATGCCCAACAAGTAAACCACAAAGGCACATAAAGTTTACAAAAAGAAGCAGAACTAAACTCAACAAAGGAAGGCTTGAGTCTCACAGAAGAATCAGAAACTACAAAAGAAATCCACAAGTCAAAGCCACAGCAAAAAAAAATTAATAACATGAAAAACCTAAATAATATATTCCGACCAAGTACCAACAGTCCTCTAGAGGAGTACAATGAGAACCCCCTAGAGATAACACAGGACATGGAAAAGTTATAAATATGATAAAGAATTCAGTGAATTTAAAGAAGACACAAACAAAGAAATCAAATAATTGAAAGAAGATGGGGGATAAACATTGAATGAATTCAGAAAACAGAAATATTGAAGAAGACTCGGGCTGAAATGAAGAAGGAAGTGAAACACTCAGTAAACCAATTAGAAATGAGAGGAGAAATCTTCACCAATAGAATGAGTGAAATGGAAAACAAAATATTAAGAATGGAAGATAAAGTGGATGAATTAGATTATGAAAAAATTAAGAAAACACAAGAATGGAATATGCAGGAATTGTGTGACACCATGAAAAGACTACATTTGCCAATCATAGGTATACAGTAAGGAGAAGAATATGAGGATAATGGTATGGACCGATCTTCAACAGGATTATAGAAGAAAATTTCCCAAAATTAAAGAAAGACATGCCCATACAAATACAAGAAGCATATAGAACACCAAATAGACAGGGCTAGAAAAGAAACTCTCCATGGCACATCATCATAAAAACACTAAACGTACAGAACAAAGAGACAATACTGAAAGCTGCAAAAGAAAAACAACCAGTCACATATAAAGAAAATCCCATCAGAATTGCAGCTGACTTTTCAGTGCAAACTATGAAAGCCAGTAGAGCCTGGACCAAAGTATTCCCAGTTCCAAATGACCACAGATGCCAACCCAGATTTCTTTACCCAGCCAAAAATGTCTATTATAGTCAAAGGGAAAAGAACAATTTTCCATGACATAAATAGGCTGAAAGAATTCATGTCCACAAAATCAGCCCTTCAGAGAGTTCTGGAAGAAATACAAAGAGCTGAAGAAAGGAACGACTATACACAAGGGGTAATGGATGGAAAGAAATTCAATGAAGGTATAACTGTGGAAATGCACAGCTATATCAAGATCGTGAACAGAAATAAAAATGACAGGATTGAATACATACCCTTCATTAATAACTTTGAATATCAATGGACTGAACTCCCTAGTCAAAAGACAAAGATAAATTGAATGGCTTAAGAAACAAACCCATTTTTTTATTGTTTGCAAGAAACTCATCTCTTTTTCAAGGATAGGCACTACCTTAAGATTAAAGGATGGAAGAAATATACCAAGTGAAATATAATAAGAGAAAGCAGGCATTGCAATTCTAATATCTGACAAAATAAATTCCAAATGAAAACTAATCAGAAGAGATAAAGAAGGCCACTTCAGTCTGATCAAAGGAACAATTAACCAAGAAGATATTACAATCATAAACATATATTCACCAAACTCTGGGGCACCCAACTTCATAAAAACAGTAATACTGGACTTTAAGGCCCAGATTAATCACAACTCTAATAGTAGGGGACTCCAATATCCCACTGTATCCATCACATAGGTCAACAGGACAGAGAATTAACAAAGAGACATCTGAATTAAACAATACCACACATCAAATGGGCCTAGCAGATCTCTACCAAAAATTCCACCCAAGCACCAAGGAATAAACTTTCTATTCAGTGCCCCATGGAATGTTCTACAAAATCAACCATATACTGGGGCACAAAACAAGCCTCAACAAATACAAAAAGTTTGAAATAATTCCATGCATTCTTTCAGACCAAAATGTGTTAAAGCTTAAAAATAACACTGGAAGTAACTTTAGTAACTACCTGAACATATGGAGATTAAACAACACACTCCTGAATGATGAATGGGTCAAAGGAGAAATTAAGAAAGAAATAAAAGTATTCCTGGAACTAAATAAAAGGAGAATACAACACAACAAAACCTCTGGGACACATTGAAAGCAGCCCTTAGAGGGAAATTTATAGCTCTAAGTGTCTTCATTAAAAAGTGAAGAAAGACCACAAATAAATGACTTAACATTGCATTTCAAGACACTTGAAAAGCAACAACAAATGAACCCCAAACCCAGCAGACAAGAGGAAACAAAAATTAGAGCATAAATTAATGAAACTAAAGCAAAGAAAACAATACAAAGAATCAACAAATCCAAGAGCTGATTCTTTGAAAAGATAGACAAGATTGACAAAACCTTAGCCCAGTTAACCAAAAGAAAGAAAGAGCACCTCCAAATCAACAAAATTAGAGATGAAAGGCGAAACATCACAACACACAACAAAATGATCCAGGATATTATAAAGGAATACTTTCAAAACATATACACTATTAAATTTGAAAACCTCAAAGAAATAGACAGGTATCTAAAAACATGGGAACCAACAAAACTAAACCAAGAAGACATCAACAGCTTAAACAGACCCATGACACATAAGGAAATTGAAACAGCAATACAAAACCTCCAGACTAAAAAAAGCCAAGGACCAGATGGATTTACAGCAGGATTCTACCAGACATTTAAAGAAGGCCTATATCCAATAATAATTAATTTACTCAAAAAGATAGAAAGGGAGGAAGAACTTCCAAATTCCTTCTATAAAGCCAGCATCACCCTACTATCAAAGCCACGTATAGATACAACTAAAAAATGAAAACTATAGACCGATATTCTTAATGAACATAGATGCAAAAATTCTCAACAAAATACTTGCAAATCGCATACACACACATCAAAAAGATCATCCAACATGATCAAGTCAGCTTTATTCCAGAGATGCATGGAGGGATCAATATAAATAAGTCAATAAATGTCACATATCATTTAAATGGACTCAAAGACAAGAATCACATGGTCATCTCAATAAATGCAGAGACGGCCTTTGACAATATTCAACATGCATTTATGTTCAAAGCCCTAGAGAATTGGACTGGAGGGAATATACCTCAACATTAAAATCATATACAAGCCCACAACCAACATCATTCTAAATGGAGAAAAACTGGAAGCATTCCCATTAAATCAGGAACCAGACAAGGCTGTCCACTATCTCTACTCCTTTTTAACATAGTGCTTGAAACTCTTGTAAGAGCAATAAGACAAAGAAGGAAATTAAAGAAGTGATAAATGGAAAGGAAGAGATCAAATTATCCCTTTTTGCCGACGATATGACATTATACCTAAGATTGCCAAAAATTCAACAGAAAACTCCTAGATATGATTTACACTTTCAGTAAAGTGGCAAGTTACAAAATTAATCTAAAAAAGTCTGTAGCCTTTCTATATATCAATGGCAAGCAATCAGAGAACTAGTGCATGGAAATACTAACTTTCACAATAGCTGCAAAAAACATCTCAGAATAAACCTGAACAAAGACATTAAAGACTTCTAAAATGAAAATTTTAAATTTTTAAAGAAAGATATTGAGAAAAACTTCACAAGATGGAAGTACCTCCCACTCTCATCGATTGGAAAAATTAATATTGTGAAAATGACCATCCTATCAAAAGCCATTTATAGATTTAGTACAATGCCAATCAAAATCCTCAAGACATTCTTCACAGAATTGGAAAAACACATCCTAAGATTCATATAGAAGCACAAAAGACCTCGGATAGCCAAAGCAACACTGAGCACTAAGAGCAATGCTGTGGGGATTACTATACCAGATTTATAACTGTATTACAGAGCTATAGTCATGAAAACATCATGATACTGTCACAAAAATAGAACCATAGATCAATGGAACAAAACTGAATCCCCAAATATGAGTGCATGCAATTTCAGCCACCTGATATTTGACAAAGGGGCCAAGAATATTCACCAGAGGAAAGATAGCATGTTGAGCAAATGGTGCTAGCAAAACTGGATATCCACCTGTAGAGGAATGAAATGAAACCCCTATCTTTCACCTTGCACAAAAGTCAACTCCAAACAGATTAAAGACATCCATGTGAAGCCTGAATCTCTGAAACTGTTAGAAGAAAATATTAGAAAAAACCTACAAGATATAAGTGTAGGAAAAGATTGTCTAAACTGAACATCAATGGCTCAGGATACAAAGTTAAGAATCAACAAATGGGACCTGATTAAACTAAAAAGCTTCTGTACATCAAAAGAAGCAACCATGGAAGTGAGGAGAAAACCCACAGAAGGGGAGAAACTTTTCACCAGCAAGCAACACGTCTGACAGAGGCTTAACATCCAGAATATGTAACAAACTAAAAAAATAAACATTTCAGAAAAGAAGTAAACCAATTAAAAGATGGGTTAAGGAGCTGAAGAGAGAGTTCTCAAAATAAGAAATAAAGATGACTAAGAAGCATTTTAAAAGGTGTACAACATCATTAGTAATTAGGGAAATGCAGATTAAAACAACATTAAAATGTCATCTTACCCCAGTCAGGCTGGCTAGGATCAAGAGAACAAATGGTACCAAATATTGGAGAGGATGTGGAAAAGGGGACGGGTCATTCACTGCTGGTGGGATTGCAAACTTATTCAACTCATATGGAAAACAGAGTAGAGAACTCTTAAAGAACTACAAACTAACTTACCATTTCATCCAGGTATACCACTCCTTGGCATATATAAACATCCTATGGCAGAGACACTTGTACATCCATGTTTGTTGCTGTTCTTTTCACAATAGCTAAGTGATGGAAGCAACCTAATGTCCTTCGACTGATTAGTAGATAATGAAAATGTGGTTCATTTATATACTTAGCAGTAAAGATGAAATCATGAAATTTGCAGGTAAATGGATGGAACTAGAAACTGTTATACTAAATGAAGTAACACAGATTGAGTAAAACAAATGACGTATGTTCTCCCTCATATGTGTATCCTAGCACCAAATCCTTATAAGTGAGTATGTATCAAGATATAACTACAGGAACCAGGATAATGAAAAGGAACCAGGGAGGTAAAGGAAAAGGATATGGAAGAGAAAAACAGAAGGAAACAGGTGTTAATAAAAGAGATATGTATTAAAATGTGGTTATTTTAAGGGGATGGGGGAGGTAGGTTTATACAAGGAAAATTGTGAATAAAAGGAAAGAAGGAGCTCAAGAGAGGTGGGACCATAGGAGAAGGGTTTTATTAAGGGAAAAATGGGAAAAGCAGGGGCACTTTAAATGGGGAAACCATGGTGGAAGGGTTAGTCAATGCAAGAGACAAATAATGCCTAACTAGTTTTTTAAAAGAATCAGAGTGAATCATATTAGTCCAAGAACCTACTGAAAAATTATACATACAACTAGCTCAAGGAACATAATATATGTCTAGTCAAGGTTTATCTGAGAATATTTGGTCTTTGCCCAAGCTTTATCTACAAAGCACATGATAATTTAAAGTACCAGACTTGTGGAACTCACCTTCTTGGATGTTTAACAGCCATATTTTGGGGCCTACACTAATTTGGTCAGAGGGATTTAAAGGTGTGTTTTTGCTCCTTGACCTCTGAGGTCAGATAAGTTCCAGGGGCTATGGAGCATCTCTCAAACTGTCCTGTAATTGTCGTGAGTCACTTGTCCTCTTGATCAAGAAGGCCATGGATAGACTTGAACCAGTCTCCAGTCTACAAAGAGAAGGGTCAACACAGAGGAAACATTTTCTCTATGCTTCCATGGTTGAGCAGGACCTTTGACTTATCCTCACATAGATGGAACTAGTAGAGAAAAGGAGGCAGGGCCTCCTCCCAAGTCCATGTGACCTCTGAGTTACAGATCCTCAATCGACCTTAAGAGTAAAAATAAATTGTTTAATCTGGGTCAACTGTATGGTCTTAAACACCAAAAGGAAGGTATAACCAGAGATTAAAGAGGTCAATATAATTCTTTAAGATTCTGTGTGTATAGTTAAAGGCTACATAATAAGAAACAGTGCCAGATAGGAGATACCTTCTTTTGAGCTTTTGGCCAGGGTGGCCCAAGAGACTCCCAGACAGTAAGCCACCATAGAACAGGAAAAATGAACAGCAGTCCCCCATATTATCTAAAGGAATGTTGGCAACTACTTGCTGCTAGATGAGGAAGAGCTGATCTTCCTAAAACAAGGAACTCTAGATAGGCTGACTAGACTCAGTGGATGGGCAAGCACTAGGGAACTGCCAGGGGCACTGACAACATAGTGGACAGTAACAAGGATGACAGAGTATATTGCTCCAGTGGAGGGGTCTATGGAAGGGTGCCACTTGGGATGTGGGTATATAGTTGAATAAGATTGTTTGGGATGTTCTGTATGAAATACACACACATAAACACACATACACACACACACACAAATCAGTAAGTAAAAAAAATAGTTATATTTGAGGAAGAAGCATAAAAATTTCTTCATGTTGATTAGTAGATGTGAAAAATATTACCATTGTAATCTACCTGATGACTTTATATCCATGCTCAGGTGCCAAGGATCTCAGAATGTAACCGACTGTGACTAGTAATAATCAGATATATAGAGATTAGAGAATGCATGTGCAAGCATCTAAGTGTTAGTTGCATTAAAAAAGATTTTTTTGTATGAAACAGTGTATTTTAAAATGAAATGGAAATCATTTTTAAAGGTTAAAACCTCATTCAATTTTATGTCTTATAGGGTTTATACTGAGTGCAATATTGTATAACTGTATTAATTCATCTATAAACCTAAAAATTTACAGCCAATTTTGAAAGACATGAATCTTAACTCTGGATATTGTTATTGAATATTTCAATGCTGTTGTAATAAAATGCTCTTCTAATTATGTGGTTATTAAATAAATAATTTTTAAAATTATTTGCTGCCAAAACATTCGTCATAATGAGACCAGGAGACATATGACATTTTCCAGTTGAGGATGATGGTCCAAACATGAAATAAAGTGTGTGTAGTTATGTCAATGGGCCCCAAAATGAAATAAAGTATGTGTAGTTATTTCATCATAGAGCTGACCAAATAGATGAACAAATAAGTAATAGAAGAACTGTTTATTTTAATTCACATTTAAGATGATATGATCCAGGAATACTTGACCCCATGGACTTGGGCAGAACATCACAGTGACAGGAGCAGTTGGCAGAGCAGAGATTTTTCACCTCACTTTAGAGAGACAGCGGAGAACAAAAAGGAGAGGGACAGAGGCAAAAAGCTCCTCAGGACCTGACCTCAGTGACATCGTTTGCTAGTTTGGTCCTACCTCTTAAGCTGTCTAGAAGTTCCCAAAATAATGCCACCAGCTGGGGATCATGAGCCTATATGGGGCATTTTATTTTAAACCATAGCATGTGAATAGCTCATTAAATTACTACACCACTCCATAAATGAAAGAATTCTAAGAGAACAAAAGTATGAGTCATAAATATAGTCACCAGTCCCTTTACAAATCATCAAATTATCACAGTATAAACTCAACCTCTTGAGTGAAAGAATGATGTAGTTGTCATGAGAGATGATCCTCCTGTCCAGAGGAAATTATGTCCTCTTGATGTTCCTCCCACTCTTCTCCAAAGGAGCACATACTCAGTTATAGGAGTAATAACAATAATTAAGGAAAATAAACGTAGGTTTTCAAGATTACTGGATGATGGTTTTGAACTCATACTAATTCTTTAATATCCAAAATATAAATTTGACTCACCAGTGAAAACAGGACAAGGCTCTTCATTCAGTGATGTGTCTTTAGTTAAGGTCCACAGCAGAACTGGCCAACTAGTTCCTAAACACATGCTGTGGTTCTTTCTCAAAATGAGAACACAACCATATGGATAGGCATTAGAACTACTTTTATCTACAAAAATAGTAAACGAAATCAATACCACACCCTGGAATTCTTATAGAGATTAGTACCTGACCACAAATTTGCAAGATACAAGGTTATGGTTTTCTTCCAGCACCAACAAATCAGCAACGCCCTGATTAGAAAATAGACCGATACTGGAGAAATATTATGAAATAAATGGTGCTTCCATCTTAAGCTGTTTTACATTTTTTTCTGAGACTATTAATTTATCCTCTAATATCTGGTACTGGACTATTGATCTAACAGCCATTTGAGGTTTTTTTCAGTAAAGTCAGAAAAATATACCTTTACCATCCAATTTTAGAATTTTGCCACTTTTACATGTCCTCATTTTGTCCACAGAGATTTCATCTTCATCTTCTCCCATGGGGTATGATGCTCTAGTCCACAGTTGTAGATATAAGAACTTGTGAGCAGAAGGAAGAAGCAAAGATAAGCACATTTATAATATATTTGTTGTTTAGAGGATAGCGAATATATATATCAGAAAAATTCATGATCTAATTCTATGTAGATTACTTAGTGGTATTCCATAGTGCATTGTGATCAGATATTACTCATAATATGAAGAGTATGTTATTGCATCTGTTCCTTTTCAACTGCAAAAGGAAGAAGATAATGTAACAGGAATTTATAGGAAACATACTCTGAATTCAAGTATACTACTCCACTACTCAAGTGAATCAGGAGCCTGTGAGAAGAAAGGCTATTAGATCTGAGTGTGTAGAGAATGAGGGAAGGACCTTCAAGAGGTCCAAGACACAGACAGTTGTTCTACATTATTCATATGATGTAGTAAGTCCAGGGGTACATGGAAATGCTATTTTGTGGCATTGATAAACATTGAAAGTCTTTGTCATCTGGAGTGGATAGAGTTCATAAACACGATTTAGAAAAAATATATTGTCCTTTTCTGCAGTTAGCTAACATTGTTTAGCTTACTCTTAGAAATCATTCTCATGCATTAGAAAGTTACCATGAAAACCGATTTGCACATTATAAATTAAGCATTGTCTGTTCTACTAAGCAATAAATTCAGGTATCCACAGCATTGGTTTAGTATCAAGTGCAAGTAGATTAGATAGTATTGGGCTCAAAAGTACCATGAAATCACAAATAACATGAAGTGGCACAGTAATTATGACACCTGCTTTTTCCTACATTACATTTTTTCTCTCCTTTGCTATACCCATAACCTTATGTCACTCATATCCAGTATTAATGAGCACAGGAGTCAAGGGGTAGAAATGCCAAAGGCATGAGTCAACATTACCCAAGGGGTTCACTCATAAAGTGTTGGTTTCCATAAGGAAGCACAAAGACCCCATTCAACGGGAAGTTAAAGCTGCTGTACGTCTGTTTTTTGCTGCACATACGTATGAGTGCATGGTCAAGCTGAAGTGTTAATTCATCCTCTGAGGCGACTGATCCTGAGGAGCAAGGGAGTACAGTGAGACACAGAACATAAGGAAGCGTATGTATGCCATAAGCCAATCCATCAGAGCACCGTTTTATGTTGACAGACTCTGTTCAAAATCTGTGGAAATAATAAAAACCTAACTGGTACTAGCAACCTTTCATGTTGACAGATTCTTTGTTTAAAAACTATGGAAAAAATATAACTGATACTACATGCAAATAGACCAGACACCTTGAGAATAGAGGTTTGTGCCACTTCAACAAAGGGGAAAAATGGTTTAAGACTGTGATAAATGCAAAAACCACATAGATAAGGTGGTTGGTACTTATTTAATTTAAATTTTATGGTTTGTATCTTTGAAATTAATGTTAAATACAAAGGAAGCTTAATTTTAACAAGTTAAGCAATTAGCTGAATACCATGACTAGTAATAGAGCATTCTGGAATATTGTGCCAGACTGCGTGATACATAAAAAAAAAAAAAAAAAAAAAAAATGTGGCTGGGTTATAAAAACATAAAAACGAGGTTGCCCTCTTTAAACCACACGGGCAGGCA
>NW_008358517.1:2775758-2780570 GCF_000622305.1 Nannospalax galili
CCATGACGAAGAAAAAAGCATTTTGGAATATTGTGCCAGACTGCGTGAAACATAAAAAAAAAAAAAAAAAGAAAAAGCAGGAGCTGATAGGTTCAAAAAATTCTAAGGAGAAAAGAAAAGATGTGTTTTAGCTGAGTCCATATTGCTGTTAACTCTGTACTAGCAATTAGAACTGGCCAGTTATGTAATCAAAGTCAAAAGCTCATAGAAATCTCTAACGAACTGTACAATAATTTTGCCTGGGATTTGCTATAATAATCAAGTCATAGGCTTCTATGGTGGCTGGCTTTAATTGTAAAGACAAACACCAAATTAAATAATTCTCCTGAAGAGAGCAGAGTCGGGCAACTAAATTTCACACATTGCTGATTATATGGAAAGCTCATGGTAAAGAATTTTTTTAAAGAGACTTAGCGAGTCATTAGGGCTTCTAAAACCCCAAAGCTCTTGCTGCTGTATATATCATTGCAAGCACCTCAGCCTCCAGGGTTCATTACACTTACATGATCCACGGAGAAGATGGTCTTATAGGTTAATGGTTTTAAGAATAAGGACAGTCATTGAGCCGTATTTTTCAAAGGCAACTGGGTATGATTATGAGCAAGGAGTGGTTTAGTATATTTTAAGCTACTCAAGAAAAAGAAGTGGATAAGGTTTACAAGTCATCTGGAAAATAATAGTCTGGAATGCTGCCAGCAATATTTCCATATAATATTCTGCAACTCCTTCCTCTCCACA
This sequence comes from Nannospalax galili, assembly GCF_000622305.1. Lineage (NCBI taxonomy): Eukaryota > Metazoa > Chordata > Mammalia > Rodentia > Spalacidae > Nannospalax > Nannospalax galili. Next base: position 2,776,497 of record NW_008358517.1, read on the forward strand.
TGGTATACAAAAGTTTCTTAACACAGCAAAACAAATTAAATCTAAGATGTGGTCATGTTATCAAAGTTAATGTGTCTCTGAAACTCTAGTTAATGCAGGAGACTGAAATTGTGAAGATAAGCACTGATATATCCTTTCAAGACACCTGAATAAATGTGTCTTTATTTCTGAGGTAAATCTTTGCATGCTCTGTCTCAGTGCCTTTCCATGAAACAAAATTGATTATTCGCATAGTGACCACTACATGAAAATTCCACTTGTGGAAATTTTAACACTTCACTTCCCCTGGTACAGCGCTACTGAAAACAACAATGGAAGTATTAGTCGTAACAATTTTCTACACTAAAAAATGCACTGCAAAAATTCATCTGTGAAGATCTTTACATTTTTGTACTACATTTGTAAAGTGAATGCAATGATATTCCAAGAAAGATTATTTTATTTTCCAAGGCATTATATCTAATAAAGATAACACTAGTATTAACAATCCTGTCTGAGATTATAGCACATTCTATCATTAACTGTAATTCAATGAAACTTTTGTAATCTTATATAATTAAACAATGAAAATATTATATTCAAATATTGAAGTTAATAATAATGTCTAAGAAATTAAGGGCTGGAGAGAGGGATAATTGATCAAGAGCACTGGTTGTTCTTGCAGAGGACCTGGGTTCAGTTCCCAGCATGCACATGATGGCTAACAATAATCCATAACTCCAGTTCCAGGGGATCCAGTGCCCTCATATGACCTTCAATGGGATTTGCACATATGGTGCACTTATATACATGCACTAAAACAGTCAAACACATCAAATGAAAACAATAAATAAAATATTTGGAAAAAAAAGAAATTCAACTGGGACCTGGGAAGATGCCTCAGTGGGTAAAGAGCTTCTAGTACAAGCATGAAGACCAGAGTTTGGATCCCTAGCACCATGTAAATGTCAGGTAGGTATGACAACTCTGCTGTAAACCTAGTGCTTGGGAGGCAGAGACAAGATGTCTATCCTAGTTACTTTCTACTGTTGTGATAAAACACATAAAAGGGTTTAGTTTGGCTTATAGTGTAGTCCTTCACTGGGGGCAGCCAGAGCATGAGTTCAAGCAGGAACCTGGTACAGAACTGAAACAGAACATGGCTTGCTCCTCTGGCTGTCCAGTCTGGTTGTTTGATTGTTTATATGTTTGTTTGTTTGTTTGTTTGTTTGGTTGGTTGGTTGGTTGGTTGGTTTTTTTTTTGCTCTTTTTGAGTCAGGGTTTCCCTGTAGCATCAGCTGGCCTGGAACTCACTATGTAGACTAGACTTGGTCACAGTCAGTCTCACAGAGATCTGCCTGCCTCTGCCTCCTGAGTGCTGGAATAAAGCAAGCATCACCAAGTCTGACCCAGTATGTTTTCTTGTAAAACCTAGGGCCAGGAAGAGCAGCACCTATGGTGGGATGAGTCCTCCCACATCACTCAACAATCAATAAAATGTTTCATAGGCATGGCCACAGGCTAGTCCCATAGAGGAAATTCACCAGTTGAGTTTCTTTCCTCCTAGGCATGTCAAGTTAACTGAAGCTATTAAAGCACAAAGTGCTTGAGGCAAGCTAGTATCTATATTATCCTAATCAGCAGAAGTACTGGTTTGAATGACTATGTTCCCCATAGGCTCCAAGTAGTTCAACATTTTGTACCTAGTTGGTGGCATGGTTTGGGGAAGCTTTTAGGAGGTGTGGTCATGCCAGAGGAGGCATGTCATGTCACTGGGCTTGAGCTTTAGAAGTTCTTAAGTCTTGCTAGATTTCCAGTCCCTCTCTGGTTCCTGTGCCTATTTGAAGGTGTTAATGCTCCTTTTTCTGCTCTGACCACCTCTTCCCACCATACCTTCCCTCCATGACAGACTCTATTCCATCTGAGACTGGAAGCAATATAAGTTCCTTTGGTCACACAGTTTTATCACAGCAACAAAAAAGTAACTATAGAAGTAGTTACTATAGAAGTAGATATGTCATCTGGCTATCCAGTGTGTACATCCAGGCACTAACATGCAGAGCTCCCAGCTGTCTCGGGAGTTTCAACTTAACTCAATGTCCTATGTTATTATGGCTTACTTGAATTTTCATCCCTCTGTCCATCCACTTATTTGGCCCCAGTTTTGTGCTTCTTGACTCCATAGTACTGTGTCTTTGCATCTTGCCTTAACGGTCTGTGGCCTCCATGATTCTGTAACTTGTCTCTGCAACTAGACTAAACCACGAGGCTCTGAACAGCCGGTGACCCTGAAGCTTGGGGGGTGTCTCCAGAAATTTCTCAACTGGATTCCAACTTCATTCATTATCTTACCCCTTAGTGCCTCTCTTTATACCTGTGATTTCTCTCTTCTTATGCCTAAAGTCTTTTTGAGCTCAGTTGAGGACTCCTTAACCAATTTGCAGTAATTCAAGCATATGTGAGTTGCTTTATGATGGAAAATGTGCAATTTGAGAGTTAATATTAGTAATTAAGATTGGAATTAAGGAACTTGTGTATGCCAGTGCTATCAATGGTAATTGAGACTACTTGGCAACTTACATCCAAATAAATTAAAATATACTCTCAGCTAATTATTATTCAATAAGTTCTGACATTATTGAAAGATATAAACATGACTGCTTATGTACCTGATATAGTATACTCATGGCATCTTCAATAATGAGAAAAGTGCAAATTAATCCAGAAAAAAATATCTTTTTACCTTTCACCAATCAGCTTTGGCTAGGTAAGGAAAGTTACCCTGTACAAACATGGCTTTCTTAAATTACTGAGAAGGAATAGAGAAATATGTCTAAATCTGGAAATACTATGTGTCATTTCATATGGGAAACAACTTACAAAGTAGTTTCATATTAGCAGTTCGGAAATAGAAATTATATATGCAAATAGCATGCTTTACTTAAATGGTTATAGCCAGTTACTCTAGACAGAAAGAAAAAGAAAGATATATAGTAAAGTTATCTAAGGTTTCAAGAGAAAAGTATGGATTTTGGCACCCCAAACAAGTCATCCCTAATGCAACAAGTAAAGAGACAAGTAAAGTTGATAAGATAAGAGAATATTTAATGTAAACGTATTGGGAAGGTGCATAGATAAACAGGTCCAGTGAGCTCTGGTTTACCATCAGGAGTACTAGTCTGAGGTTTAAGTAGAAGGTAAGGGGAAAGTAAGTAATCTTAAGAAGGTGTGGCCTCCCCCTATCACTGATGTAGCATTGCCTCCCAGAGGTCTCCCAGGGTGGACCTCCTGATAAATGGTTAATCTGTTGATAGTTGTCAAAACTGAAGAGACAATCAAGTCCTACTGATACTGAAGTGTTATCTGAACAGTTATTTTTAGGTTTTGGAATTCTACTCAAAAAATTGAAATAAAGGCCCATAGAGTACAAAGGAGGGGATCCGATCCACTGTCGAGAATGATGGCAGTGAAAGAGTACCCAGGGTCCTAATTATCACTTCTTTCATAATAGGGTTCAGGAGAAAGAGGAATTTGGTTTCTGCACTAAGAGGCGTAGTGCAGACGGGTCTCTGTTTTGATTGACAGGCTTGGATTATGTAAGCCTTTGCTCATTGCACATATCTCTTCCCATCATGTATCTGATTTCAATCATTTGCATGCTCAATTATGGATAGGCATAAGATGGTAAATAGGAGTTTTTCCCTAAAAAGTCATTGATCAGACACAGTTTACTTTATTGGATATGCAGATGTCCTCCTACTGTCTACTGGGTACAAGTGCAGCTAAATGTGGGCAGGAATCCTAAGTTGCTAGATGCACTGTTCAAGAAAATAATACGTCAAGGCGAGGTTCCCAAGATTCCACATGCATTGTCAGAGGAGGAGAGTGTGTATTTTCCAAATAAAATGGAGTCCCACGTAGCTAAACAATTTTTTAAGCTGGCTGGTTAACAGAAGATATTTTTTTTTTCTCTTCTAAAGTGTTTCCCTGACCACTGGAACAACTGTCATTTGGGAGAATCTGTCCTTTGATGATTTGCATTGTAAGCAATTGAAGGTAGCTTATGGGCACAATTGTGGAATATAGTGGTGCTTT
>NW_008358517.1:2780604-2788263 GCF_000622305.1 Nannospalax galili
TCAGTAATATGCTTTTAAGACAAACAATTTTTTAAATATTCCACAGATGTTTAATTAAGTTGCTACATTTTCTTCACTTGAATAAATGCAAAAGCATATGGAATAAAACTCATTGAATACACAAAGGATTATGTGATTGCATATGCAATTTTATTCTTACTCTATTTTTTATGTAAGACAAAAAAGTTATTAATGTTTTTTCAGTAATATGCTTTTAAGACAAACAATTTTTTAAATATTCCACAGATGTTTAATTAAGTTGCTACATTTTCTTCACTTGAATAAATGCAAAAGCATATGGAATAAAACTCATTGAATACACAAAGGATTATGTGATTGCATATGCAATTTTATTCTTACTCTATTTTTTATGTAAGACAAAAAAGTTATTAATGTTTTTTCTTGTGTTTCACTCTCTGCTCTTATTGTCTACGAATATGTATTTCAAAACCTTACACCAAGAGGTCATAGGACATCATGTCTCTCTTTCTCTGGCTCTGCATCTCTTACACACATACACATACACACAAACATCCAAACACACACAGACACACACACAAACACACCTCATTAATCAAGAATACATGGGTCTAAATTATCTAGTGGATTATGAAATGCCAATTTTATATAAATAAATTTAAAATTAATAATAGTATCTGATTCCGGGCCTGATGGTACAAGCTTGTAATCCCAGGTAAACAGGAACTCATAGCAGGGGGTTAGCCTGTTCAAGCTTCTCCCAAGCGCAGAGCAAGTTCATGACCTAACTGGGGAATTTAGTGAGACCCTGTGTATTACTGAATTTTTCGGCTGCCTTATGAAATAGCCTTATAAAAGTAACCTAATAGATAAAAGGTTTATTTTGGCTTATATATTTGACTTATAGATCTGGAACAGATATAATCAGTCACAATAGGGAAGTCATGGAGTCAGGAGCTTGAAGGCAGAGCTGATCATGTTGCATACACCCAAGACTAACCTAATACTAGCAAGACTCCACAGACATGCCCAGAGGCTGACTTATTCTAGATAATCCCTCACAGGCTTGCCCAGAGGCTCCTTTCCTAAGCTATTCTATGTACTGTCAAGTTGATAATCAATATACATGATCACAACTAGATTGTTTTATAATATTCATGAAATAATTGACATTTATGATAAATTAATATGGATCTATGGCATAAAATTTTATATTTACCTCATCAGGACTCTATCATGTCCCTTTTAAATAGATTTCTTGACCTGGAGAGATGGCTCAGTGGTTAAGAACACTGTTCTTGCAGAAGACCTGGGTTTGAATCCCAGCAACCACATGGCAGCTAACAACTGTCTGTAACTCCAGTTACAGGAGAACTGACAGCCCCTTCTGTCCTCCACAGGTATTGCACGACACGGGTGCACTTACTTTGTAGGCATAACACTCATACGCAGAAAAATAAATAAATAAATTAGTATATAGATTTCTTTTACAGGTGTTAAGATGTTTTTACTCAGAGATTTGTGTCATACTTCAATTAACTTCTGAAACATTTGGTTTTATTATAATATCTTAACACACACATAGTATTAGTCACTTTTCTGTTGCTGTGATAGAAACACTAACCAAAGCAACTTATAGAAGGAAGAGTTCATTTGAGTTTACAGTTCTAAAGGGCCAAGAGTCAATCCACCATGACGGGAGGCATGAAGGCAGAGGTAGCTGGAGAGGGAGCAGAAGCTAAGCTCTCACATCTTCAAGCAGGCACAGGAAGCAGAAAGAAACTGGAAATCTAGAAAGGCTTAAGAACTCTCTAAGCTGACCCCCAGTGACACGCTTCCTCTAGCACAACGACACCTTCTAAGATCTCCCAAAATAGTGCCACCAACTGGGGACAAAATGTTCAAATAGTTGGAGGCTTTGGGGGACATTCTCATTCAAACCATCACGTAGCATATCATGTACTTTGCTTATTATATTGACACGTTGTTGAGGTTTACATGTAAAATGTCACTCACAGGTTTATCTCTCTCAACATTTACTGGTATTTTATTCATTTGCAAAACTTTCAAGAGGTGAAGCCTAGGTGGAGGAAGTGTATCTCTGGACCACTGGCCCTGAGGCTCAGATCTCAGCTCAATTCCTAGTTTATCTCTGCCTCCTGGTCCAAATGAGAACAGCAGCCTCTTGCTCTGTTCCCATGCTTCCTAGTTGCTCCAGGTTCCATACATTCCCTATTCATCAACTTGCTTCTTGTCATGTGTTTGGTCATAGAATAAGGAAGACGACTAATAGTCCTAGTCATCATCCTGATTTGGTTCCTCTTCATTCTTCCAATTACCACTTTCTTCCTTCAAACTAGTATGTTACAATTTACATGTACTTTTGCAAATGTAATCTCTCCTCTCTCTCCCTCTCTCTCTCTCTCTCTCTCTCTCTCTCTCTCTAGCCCCTGTTGGCCTGGCCCTGGCTATCTTTCTATACAGTACACATATATTTTTAAGCCTGAATCCCATATATGAGAGAATGACATAGTTACATTCCTGAGCATGCCTTATTTCACTTGTGTCTTTAATAGATCTCAAAATGTTAAGTATTTTACCAAATTGATTTATCATTGACTATTATGAATCTATGTTAGTGATTATTTCTCATGTGTATGCCAAGAAAATTTCTTTGTTAGATAATTATTTGAAGGTTTGCATACATTTGGGCTACTGATTTATTCATAGCTAGTTTAATTTAGATTCCTTCATATTGACATATGCCTCTGTCTAGCATGAAGTTAAACTATGCTACTAAGAAAAATTATCCTTTCTCTACGTCATTGAGCTGTTTCTAAGAAAATACTGAACATAAGTGTACACAAAAGGCAATAGAATAAAAGAGTATGTGTATCTTTAAAAACTATAGAGTTTGTTCTTTTTATCTCTGTCTAGAGAAAATAGGAGGAAACACATTTAGTCATGCTAAAGTAACGCTTCAAATGGATACACTGCAAGAAATGCATGCAAAACTTTGAAAAGGAACCTTAGGTTCTCTGCTGAGAGGATCGCCCCTGCCCTAAATGCTTTACTATATCTGTAAAAATCTTATAAGCAGGAGCTCATCATAAGTTCCCATTAGCATGTTAAGGATGGAATTAAAGCAATGCAACACACACATGTGGACAAAAGGGCTGCAGAATAGCCAGATCTCAGTGAGATTCTCCTTGCTCTGAATAATTTATATTTGCTTTTTTCTCTATTTCCAATTATGTGATTATGAGTGTATCTAAGTGTGGATTTGTGCACATGAATACAGTGTGTGTGTAGCTCAGAAGAGGACAATCAGATCTACTGGATCTGGAATTTCAGGTGGTGGTGTCTGCCTAATACAGGTGCTGGGAACCACAAATAAGCAGTGCACACTCTTGTCTGCTGAGCCATCTCTCCTTGCCCCAGGATTTAGAATTTTGTAGTATGCTTGACATAAACATATTCCTTAAATTTTCTGTGTACAGCAACAAAATCAATTTGAGCCTAAATTGTTCTTTTTTTTTCCTTTTTTTAAAAATTTATTTATACACCCACTTCCCACGTAGCACCCTCCCATAGACTCCCTCCCCCCACTAGAGCCCTTATACTCTGAAATACCTGCTACTGTCTGCTGTGTTGTTGGCACCCCAGGCATTCCCCACTACTTGCCCTTCTGGTGAATCTAGTCAGCCTATCTAGAGGTCTTTGTTTTAGGAAGGTCACCTGTTCCTCATCTAGCGGTAATCAGTTGTTTATATTCCTTTATATAAGATTGGGGCCTGCTGTTCATTTTCCCAGTTCTATGCTGGGTTACTATTTGGGAATCCCTTTGGCCACCCTGGCCATCAACTCAAAAGCAGGTATCACTTGTCTAGCATTGTTGTCTGTTATGTAGCCTTTAGCTATACCTATGGACTCTTATGAAGTTATGTTGTCCCATTTAATCTTTGGTTATACTTTCCTTTTGGGTGTTTAAGGCCATACAGTTGGTCCAGATAAACTGATTTATTTTTACTCTTAAGGTCGTTTGAGGATGTGTTCCTGAGGGGTCACATGGGCTTGGGAGGAGCCGCTGGCTCCTTTCTTTTACCAGTTCCACCTATGTGAAGATAAGTCAAAGGTCCTGTTCGACCATGGTTGGCTTCGCTTGGAAGCATGGAGGAAGTGATTCCTCTGTGTTGACCCTCCTCTTTAAAGACTGGACACTGGTTCAAGTACATCTTATGGGATCTCCTCGGCCTCCTTGATCAAGAGGACAGGTTACCCACCACCATTATAGGACATTTTGAGAGATGCTCATAGTCCCCTGCAACTAGTCATCCTAGGAGGTCAAGGAGCAAAAAGTGTCCTTTATGTCCCCCTGACCAAATTATTATAGACCTCAGTGTATGTCTATTAAACTCCCAAGAAGGTTAGTTCCACCAATCTGGTATTTTTAATTATTGTGTGTCATGTAGATAAATCTTGGGCAAAGACCAATTGTTCTCAGATAAACCTTACCTAGACATATATTTCTTGATCTGCTATGTATAACTTGTCAGTAGGTTGTAGGAGTAATATGATTCTCTCTGGTTTTCAAAACTAGATAGGCATTGTTTATCACTCACATTGTCTCAAAGTTATTTTTTTTTAATGGCTAGATGCATGTGCATGTGTGTTGAATCCAGAGATGAAACTCATGTGTTGTTCCGTAGGTGACATCCACCTGGTTTATTGAGACAGACTCTCACACTGGTTCTGAGATTTGCCAAGTAGGGAAGGATAACCAACCAATAAGACCCAGGTAACTTCAATTGAATTATGAGTACTTGCCACATACATGGCTTTTTAACATTGTTTGGAGGTAGGGATCAAATTTCAGTCATCTTTCTTATGCGACAAAGACATTACCTATTGAATGCTTTCCCTAGTCTTGGATTGACCTTTAAAAATTAGGTTTCAAGCTACCAAATACCAGTTTACCAACTACTGTCTCAACAGAGGGAAGACAAAGGTACAACAAAATTGTAGGTTCAATTATATGAAACAAATGTTTAGCTGTTTTAATAACATCTAGTCCTTCTTTATGGTCTCCAATGGATATTATTGTCACTGCTCCCCAAATCAGAACTGTCACAGATAGATCCATGCATTTCCTGCTGCAGCAACGGAACAGCTTCTGAGATGAATTTACCTGCAAAATCAAATTCCAAAAGTGTATTCATTATTTAGTCTTGTACTTAGGACCTGAAACCTAGCTTGTACTGTTTATTATTTTTTCCCTCTCTCTCCCATACCATATAAAATCACCCACTCTGTTGTTGTACTATCGTGTTAGGTGTCAAATGCACCCAACTTCTTTCCAACATTGTACTAGGATGTGATGTTTGATCTGGAGAGTCAGCACATTTTCTGCAGACACCCCCACCCACCCACTACCTCTTAAGTTTAGGGCAACTACCAGTGCAAAATAGCACTGAGGAGCAGGAGGAGTTAATCTCAGTCCCTCAGTACCACAACCATTTTTCTGTGCATTTATATGGTGTTGTGTACGTATTTGTCCTTGTCAGAACTGGTGTGTGCACTCCTGTGGGTTTGTGTATGCACATGGGTGGATGTGCATTTGGAGATCCAAGTTTGGCTTTGTGTATGCTTTCCATGGCTATTCACCCTTATGTTTTGAGACACTTAATATGGAGTTCATACATTTATCTAGGTTGCCTCTGACCCTACCTACCCAGCAAGTGCTGCTGTTGCAAGATTTTACACCCCCCATCACACACACACACACACACACACACACACACACGCACGCACACACCAAGATTCAAATGCAGGTTCCAGTCCTTCCTGTCAAGACATTTTACTGATTGAGTCATCTCTCCAATATCCCCACAGCCGTCTTGACCTGTCAAAATAATAGGAGCCAAAAACTTCCATTTTATATTCCATTGGCATTTGAAGAGTTAGAATGGGTGCTGTACATTACTTGGTGAATCCGCCTGTTATTCTATGTACACTTTTTAAAAATTATTTATTTAATAACCATGAAATTAGAAGAAGCATTTCATTACAACACCATTGACATATTCAATAACAATTTCCAGAGCTAAGATACATCTCTTTCAAAATTGGCTGTAAATTTTTAGGTTTACACTTGAATTGATAGAGTTATACAACATTGTGCTCAATATAAACCCTATAAGATATAAAATTAAATGAGGTTTTAATTTTTAAAAAAGATCTCCCTTTCATTATTAAAGTACACAGATTCATACAGAAAAATTCATTTTTAATGCAATTCACATTAAGATTTTTGCACCTGCATTTCTAATCTCTATATATTTGATTATTACTAGCCATCTATGCTTTCAAGAATTTTTTTTTTCTTTTTTATTTATTTATATAACCACTTCCCAGGTAGCACCCTCCCATAGCCTCCCTCCCCCCACTAGAGCCCTTATACTCTGAAATCCCTGCTACTGTCTGCTGTGTTGCTAGCACCCCCAGCCATTCCCCACTTCTTGCCCTTCTGTTGAATCTAGTCAGACTATCTAGAGGTCTTTGTTTCAGGAGGGTCAGCTGTTCTTCATCTAGCAGTAATCAGTTGGCTATACTCCTTTGGATATTCCTTTGGATGCTCCTTTGGATGTTCATTTTCCCATTTCTATGCTGGGTTACTACCTGGGAATCCCTTTGGGCATCCTGGCCATCAACTCAAAAGAAGGTATCACTTGTCTGACATTGTTGCTTGTCATGTAGCCTTTAGCTATACCTATTGACTCTTATGAAATTATGGTGGCCCATTTAATATTTGGTGGCCCATTTAATATTTGGTTATATTTTCCTTTTGTGTGTTTAAGGCCCTACAGTTGGTACAGATAAAACTGATTTATTTTTACTCTTAAGGTCATTTGAGGATGTGTTCCTCAGGGGTCACATGGGCTTGGGAGGAGCCCCTAGCTCCTTTCTTTTACTAGTTCCACCCTTGTGAAGATAAGTCAAAGGTCCTCCTTAACCATGGTTGGCTTTGCTTGGAAGCATGGAGGAAACGATTTCTCTGTGTTGACCTTCCTTTTTATAGAATGGACACTGGTTCAAGTCCATCTCTTCAGGTCTCCTTGACCTCCTTGATCAAGAGGAGAGGTAACCCACCACCATTATAGGACATTTTGAGAGATGCTCATAGTCCCCTGGAACTAGTCGACATAGGAGGGCAAGGAACAAAAACTGTCCTTTATGTCCCTCTGACCAAATTATTATAGGCCTCAAAGTATGTCTGTTAAACACCCAAGAAAGTTATTTCCACCAGTCTGGTATTTTTAATTACTGTGTGTCATGTAGATAAATCTTGGGCAAAGATCAGTTTTTCTCAGATAAACATTACCTAGACATATATTTCTTGATCGGCTATGTATAATTTGTCAGTAGGTTGTAGGAGTAATATGGTTCCCTATGATTTTCAAAACTAGCTTGGCATTGTTTATCTCTTGCATTGTCTCACCCCTCCATCATGGTTTTCCCACTTAAGGTGACCCCATTGCCCCCCTTTGTCCCTTACTAATACCCTTCTCTTATGGTCCTACCTCTCTTGAGCTCCTTCTTTCCCTTTATCCCCCATGTTCCTTGTATACCCTTCCCTCCCCACTCCCTTAAACTAACCCAATTTTTATCCATATCTCCATT
>NW_008358517.1:2788495-2805753 GCF_000622305.1 Nannospalax galili
AATTTCATGATTTCATCTTTCTTTACTGCTGAGTAAAACTCCATCGTATATATGAACCACATTTTCATTATCCACTCATAAATTGAGGGACACTTAGGTTGCTTCCATCTTTTAGCTGTTGTGAAAAGAGCAGCAACAAACATGGATGTACATATGTCTCTGCAATAGGATGAGTTCTTTGGGTATATGCCAAGGAGTGGTATAACTGGGTCAAATGGTAGGTTCATTTGTAGTTTTTTAAGAGTTCTCCACACTGCTTTCCATAGGGTTGAACCAGTTTGCAGCCCCACCAGCAGTGGATGAGTGTTCCCCTTTCCCCACATCCTCTCCAACATTTGGTATCATTTGTTTTCTTGATCTTAGCGAGTCTGACTGGGATAAGGTGAAATCTTAAAGTGGTTTTATTTGCATTTCCCTAATTATCAGCAATGTTGAACATCTTTTAAGATGCTTCATAGCCGTCTTTACATCTTATTTTGAGAACCCTCTGTTCAGCTCCTTAGTCCATCTTTTAATTGGGTTGCTTCTTGCCTTGGTTCTCTGTTTTTTGTGTTCATTATAAATTCTGGTTACTAAACCTCTGTCGAATGTGTCACTGGTGAAGATTTTCTTCCATTTGTGGGTTTTCTGTTTGCTTTCTTGGTTGTCTCCTTTGATGTACAGAAGCTTTTTAGTTTAATGAGGTCCCACTTGTTAATTCTTGCCCTTGTTTCCTTAGCAATTGATGTCTGGTTTACAAAATCATTTCCTACGCCTATATCTTATAGGTTTTTCCCAATGTGTTCTTCTAATAGTTTCAGAGTTTGAGGCTTTACATTGAGGTCTTTGAGAATTTGGAATTGACTTTCGTCCAGGGTGAAAGACAGGGCTTTAGTGTCATTCTTCTACAAGTGGAGATCCAGTTTTGCCAGCACCATTTGCTGAACATGCTATCTTTCTTACAGTTAATGTTCTTGGCCCCTTTGTCAAATATCAGGTGGCTGAAATTGCATTTACTCATATTTGGGTTTTCAGTTTAGTTCCTTTGGTCTATGGGTCTATTTTTGTGCCAGTGCCATGTTGTTTTTATGACTATAACTTTGTAATGCAGCTTGAAATCTGGTATAGTATTCCCCTAGGCATTGCTCTTAGTGCGCAGGGTTGGTTTGGCTATCCGAGGTCTTTTGTGCTTCCATATAAATCTTGGGATAGATTTTCCAATTCTGTGAAAAATGTCATGGGGATTTTTATTGGCATTGCATTGAATCTATATATGAATTATGGTAAGATGGTCATTTTCACAATATTATTTCTTCCAATCCACGAGCATGAGAGGTCCTTCCATCTTCTGATGTCTTCCTCAATTTCTTTCTTTAAAGATTTAAAATTTTTCATTGTAGATCTCTTTAATGTCTATGGTCAGGTTTACTCTGAGATATTTTATTTATTTTTTGCAGCTATTGTGAAGGGGAGTGTTTTCATGTGCTCTTTCTCTGATTGTTTGTTATTGGTATATAGAAAGGCTATAGATTTTTGTAGGTTAATCTTGTAACCTGCCACTTTACTGAATGTGTTAATAATTTCTAGGAGTTTTGGGGTGGAATTTTTCGTGTCCCTTAGACGTAATATCATCTGCAAAAAGGGATAATTTGAGCTCTTCTTTTCCAATTATTACTCCTTTAATTTCCTTCTCTTGTCTTATTGCTCTTGCAAGAGTCTCAAGTACTATGTTAAAGGGAAGTGGGGATAGTGGACAGCCTTGTGTGGTTCCTGATTTCAATGGGAACGCTTCCAGTTTTTCTCCATTTAGAATGATGTTGGCTGTGGGTTTGTTATATATGGCTTTAATTATGTTGAGGTATGTTCCCTCCAGTCCAATTCCCTCTAGGACCTTGAACATAAATGCATGTTGAATTTTGTCAAAGGCCTTCTCTGCATCTATTGAGATGACGATGTGGTTCTTGTCTTTGAATCCATTTATGTGATTTATGACATTTATTGACTTACTTATATTGAACCATCACTGCATCTCTGGGATAATGCTGACTTGATCATGGTGGACGGTCTTTTTGATATGTGTCTGTATGCAGTTTGCAAGTATTTTTGCATCTGTGTTCATTAAGGATATGGGTCTATAGTTTTCTTTTTTGGTTGTATCTTTACCAGGCTTTGGTATGAGAGTGATGCTGGCTTCATAGAAGGAATTTGGAAGTTCTCCCTCCATTTCTATTTTTTGAATAAATTAAATAGTATTGGATGCAGATCTTCTTTAAATGTCTGGTAGAATTCTGCTGTAAATCCATCTGGTCCTGGGGTTTTTTTAGTAGGGAGGCTTTATATTACTGTTTCAATTTCTTTTTGTGTTATAGCTCTGTTTAAGCTGTTAATCTCTTCTTGGTTTAGTTTTGATGGTTCCCATGCCTTTAGACATCTGTCAAGTTCTTTTAGGTTTTCAAATTTAGTAGCATATATGTTTTTAAAGTATGCCCTTATAATGTTCTGTATCTTTCTGTTGTTTATGATGTTTCCCCTTGCATTTCTGATTTTGTTGATTTGGAAGTGCTCTTTCTTTCTTTTGGTTAATTGGGCTAGCGGTCTGTCAATCTTGTTTATCTTTTCATAGAACCAGCTTGAACTCCAAGGATAGAATGGCAGTGGAGACAGGAGAGTGAATGAGGCTGGAAGAGTCAAGGTGTTGAGGGCACAATGGACTTACCTCAGAGAGAGGCTTGCGGGTAGGAGAGAGGTCTGCTGTGGGCCCTGCAGGCCCAGGAAAGCAGAGCTCTATGTATACTTTTAAAGGCCAGGAAGGGATAATTAACAAAATAGTACTCATTTATGAATATGCAGTGTTTTCTTCAACACATTGTGCATGACTTCTCTTGGGCATAATTTTTCTCCCTAGGCTACAGAAGTGTTAATGAAATATGAATATTGATTATATCATTTTAACTCTTTGAGACATAGAAAATACATGGAATGATATACTATTTTTCTTTCTAAGCTATATCAGGATAGGCAGCTAAAAATGTGATAAACAAATAAGTATTAAAAGCTAGTGTGTAATTTTCTCTCATAGGTTGCACTAAGTTCTGCTATTTTGAGATAATGCGTTGGGGAATGACAGATGACCCCTGTTGACATTCAAGTGGGCTATTTAGAGAACTGTGAAAGCAGAAATCCAATTTTTGCAAAGATGAGACCTTTGTATTATAAGGACTTCCAGTGAACTCAGAGGGAAACTCTCATGATCATCTTTTTCTACATTTAAATGCTATTGCCCTATTTCATATTGAGATGTCAGTTGACCAACTCATTAAGTATATTACAAACTGCTAATAAGTTCATTTTAATTATGGTTTCTGAACATAATAAAATTAGGGTTCACAGAGATCATAACAGAGAAAATTTTATGATGATGATATTTAGCACCAACTTCAATATTTATTACTTGAACATCTAAACTAGAACCACACTTTATGAAACAATAACAACTTGCTAATATTATTGTAGCTATTACAATGCACCAATATTACCAAATTTAGGCAATATACCTGTTATATATATATATACTTCCCATTACAGAAATTCTGTGCTTTCTTACTTTGACTCACCTAAACATTCCAAACAATTTAAAAAGTATTTTTCCTTAAAATACAGTTAACATTCAAATTTTTAATTCTTAGATACACCATGGATAAAACTATGGTAACCTCAACAAAAATCATATTAAAATCAGCACTGGTGTTTATTAAAATCATTTAACCAAAAAGTTTTGCTAATACCTTTTCATTCTTTGAAAATTATGATCCTTACAATATCTATTCAACTGGAAACAGCTTACTAGTCCTTACTGGTCTTTGTACACTTATTTTTAGTGATAAAACAAACTTCTTTTTAAATAAAATGTTTCTAGTTTTCTAAGAGTTTTTCATTAATTTCTCTATATTATGCATCTACAAAATTATGCCATTTTGACACGAAGAAACACTAAAAGACAAACTACTGTTTTGAAAATATTCACTGTGGTCATCTGTATACCTCCCCACTGTAGAGTTATAATTTCAATAGGACAGTTGCATGTATAAATACCGTATATTATAAAACTGGTGGTCCTGTTACACTAAAGATTAGTGGACTCCTTCTTTGGCTGTTTTACAAATGCTGTCTGACCTTTAGTACTTACCAGCTTACCCATAGTGCAGGATTATCTTTGCATTCATTCTTTGTGAATTTATTGCTTCGTGAGCCATTAGTTTCAGAAAATTCAGACATTTCTTACCATGTATGAAGCACATTTTTTAATTCTTCTGAATTTGCCCTACAGAACGATTTATTATTTCCTGTTAATCTCTTAGGTTCTTTTTGGGAAGAGCTAAGAGATGTGTGAGAGATGCATTTTTAATTCACTGTAATTGCTCATATAATGTGCATTCAAGTTCTGGTTTTATCAGTAACTCTCATACTTATTTGAAAATCTCTCTCTCTCTCTCTCTCTCTCTCTCTCTCTCTCTCCCCACCTGATGCATGGAGCTACCTTCTTATTCTCAACTGGGCTTCTATATCCTTCAATAATCTGTTGTAGCCAGACATAGTAATCCAAACTTTTATCAAATTTATATGCTTCCCCACTAAATTTCTATAGTAATATATTAGTATATTTACATATATAGTACTAAAACATATATTCTGTAGATATATATACACATATATATGGGGAGAGAGAGAGAGAGAGAGAGAGAGAGAGAGAGAGAGAGAGAGAGACTGATGCTTGTATCCCCAAATATCCTTCATTGTGAGTTATCCACTGGAGTTTGTTTGACCTGCTGAGAGTCTCACCCTTAACTGAGACTGAATCTCCCTGAATTTCTTTTTCCTAACAACCATCACTTACCAGAAGTTCCTCAGAGAGAGTTTGGGTTTCTTCCCCATTTCCTCAACTGTAAGATGGAATGTTGTCTGGCTTGAGCATACACAGGATTTGTGTATGTTGTCACCTTGACTGTGAGAACATATAACTGAGTAGCTCTCTAGAAACCCTTGTTTCCTTGTGGTTACCAACAACCTCTGACTCTTATAATTGCCCTGTCCCCTGTTCTTCAATGATCCCTGAGCCTTGGAAAGCAGAAATTTGGTATAGGTATTCAATCTAGGAATAAACAGTTACAGCCTCTTATTCTCTGCATGCTAGACAGTTCTGGTTTTCTCTGTTAGTCAGCATCTACTGTATAAGGAAACTTCTCCCACAAAATATCATCTTACTTCCACATGCACACTGTAACCTGTGTACATATGTGTGTGTGCGCTTGTGTGCATATATATGTAAATAAATGTAACCTTAATTTTTTTAACTGAAACAGAGATTTGAGAGATGCATTACTCTATGAGTGTAACAATAAATCATTATAAAACAGTTTAATATCATATCTATTTAGGACAATAATTGTATTAGGCTTTCTCCAATGACCTGTGGCTTGTTTAGCCTCAGGTTCCTTGACCTGATATCAATGTCAGGTTTGAGCTTCATCCTATGAAATGGACCTTAAATCCAATTAGGAAGTAGTAGATCTACTATTGATTCAGTCATACCACATTTTTTAAAAAATAATTTAATTAATTAATTTTTATTTTGTATGTATGAGTATTATGCCTGCATGTATGTAAGTGCATCTTTGACATGTGGTGTCTGCAAAGGAGAGAAGAGGGTATCAGATTCCCTGAAACTGAGGTTACAGATGTTACAGATGGTTGGTAACTGACATCCCTGTGCTTCCATTTGAACCTGCTTCTTCTGCAAGAGCAACCAGTGTTCTTAAGCACTGAATCATCTCTCAGCCCCAAGTCATACCACTCTTGGGCATATGCACAAAAGACATTATATCCTACTGCAAATCAGATATACCTATTCATCCATGTTCGTTGCTGCCTTTTCATAATACCCAGGAATTGGATACAATCTAGGTGTCTGTCAACTGATGAATGGATAATGAAGGTATGGAACATATACACAATGGAGTATTATTCAACTCTTAAAATGAAATTATGAAATTCCAAATTAAATTGATGGAACTGGAAGGAATCATAATGAGCAAGGTAGTCCAAACTCAGAAAGAAAATGTATGTTCTCTTGCATAACTGGATTCTAGCCTTGAAATCTTACATATGCAGGTTTCAATGTCAAAATAAAGAGAGGTAAAAGCTAATAAATGGTCATGGGTGGGAGGGTGGGGAAGCTCCCTTGGTGCGATAGGAGAATGCAGTGGTATAAAGGTAGAAAGGGGAACATTAGAGTATAAAGGGTTAAATGGGATGAGAATGGGAAGGTGGGGCAGATGAGGGAGTACTGGGAGGGGTAACTGAAACTAAAGGCCTTTAGAGAATGTCATATGGAACCCTGCCACATAGGGGCTACTTAAAGCAAATACATATATATGATAAAGAGATTAAAGGGAGTTACCTTACAATGTGGAGACATCCCCCCTACTAGATTCCATAGGCTTGCAAAGTAAAAGCCCAGTTCCAGGACTAGATCCCCTCTTTTAAAGCTATTGATCAGGTGTCTTACAGACCCTCACACAATACTGGCTATTGTCTCTGCTCTTGGATACCCAGCAGAGAACTTCATGGTAAGAGTCTATTGCAGAAGACAATACATATAGGAACTGTAGAACAAACAAGGAGAAGCCAAGCTGATTATGATTTTAAAGTCTCATCTCTGATGCCTAGATTTCATGATGTTGGGATGTGCTGAGTTCGAGTTACATGAAGAGTAAATTTATAATGAACCTTACAAAGCTGTGAATCCTGTGAGTTACAGTAACAACTGGAATGGAAGAAATTCCTATTTGTGCATCTTAAATGCCTGTCTGGCACCTCTCATGAGTCCTAATCTGAATGTTAGGAGTGGTAGTATAAATAAATAATAAGCTTTCTCTTATACTAAATTCACAGGCAGTTTGAGGAAACATTTAAAAAGTGAACTTGAAGATATCACTTCAAAACCTATGAATAAAATTAAAAGAATTTATGGAATAAAGTAAGACAAGTATTATTTTATAATCATAAAATGTATCAGAAATGACATTTAAATGAAAGACTCTGTGAGCTAACATGTGACTATAGTAAAATATCAAGTTATACAGAGACACAGCGGAAGATTCTAGAATCTGAGCCAACAGATCCAAATGTCACTGGGTAGCAACAAACATATGTCAAAAATCAAAAGAAAAATGCTATGTAAGTGCAGTTAAAATTACCTAAAGTACATAAATGAAATTAATATTAGTTAGCCAGATCAACTTGTTCTGAGGACCACGAAAAGGATGTGGAAGTCACTGAAGAGGTTTAAGTAGGGCAGGATAGGATTGGATTTCCAAACAGTATTTTAGAAAGCAAGGGAGAAAACAGGAGGACTTTTGGCAGAGAAGAATAGGAAAAGTCTTGAAATATCAGATGGTTTATGGAGGAAGGAAGTGATTCTTATCATCAAAGCAGGGCAATTGGAGATCACCATCCTGAACAAAATAAGCGAGCCTTAGAAAAATAAATATCACACTGTCTCTGACTTGTGGATCCTAGTGTTCTATATTGATATTTAAAATTGTGTGTGTGAGAAAAGAAAACAGAAGAGAGAGTATCTAAGGGTGTGAGATGGATAACAGGAGGGAAAGAAAGGAGAAAGTGGGGGGCAGAGGGGTAAATATGGTCAAAGTACAAGATCTACTTGAAAGAAAATATCTTTATGAAACTCACCACGATGTACAATGAATAATCATAATAAAAACACAAACAGGAAAAAAGCAAGATAAGTATGTAAGATTTTACTAGAAATGATATAATAGGAAACAATTTGCAAATATTGATAACTTATACTTCATGACTCACAAAATGTATATCTGACTATGAGACTGAAATAACACAGATGATTTATATAAAATTATCAAAACTAAATATGAACAAATATAACATGTAATTTCATTATTCTTTACATATGCAGATGGTTAGAATCCTATTTAAACTACTTAAACATTTTGTATATCATCTTCACCAAGTCTGTGAATGAGCTCTAGGCATAGATATGTACTAATATGAAGACTTTTGTGCTAGTTACTTTTCCTGTTATCATTGACCAAAGCAACCTAAGGGAGAAAGAGTTCACTTTTTCTCATAGTTTGAGGGTGCAGCCCATTGTGATGAAGTCATGGTGGTTGGGACTTGACACAATTGGTTACATTGTAACTGTAGTCAGGAGCATAGGGCTATGAAAGCTATTACCCAGCTCACTTTCTTCTTTTTATTCAATCCAGGCCCCCAGCTCATGCAGTGGTGTCATCCACAGTTAAGGTGGGTTTTCAGACTTCAGTCTAATGTAGATTATCCATCAGAGGCTCACCTCCAAGGATATTCTAGAGCTTGTAAATTTGATCATCAACATTAACCATTACAATTTTCAAGCTAATCTTGTAAATAATGAGAAAATTTAAATCGTTATATTGATATAAAATTGCTTTTTAAAAGTATTATTTCTTCCCTTCTACTTAATTAATTTAAAAGTTGACACATAATTTGATGGATAAACATTTGCTCTTAAGTGTTTGGTACCAGTCATATTTGGGACATCCTGCATTGTCATTCTGAGAATATAGGAGTACTACTCCTAAAATGATATGTAATTCGACATGTACAGTAAGCCTTTAAGCTAGGCGATTGTAAGTATTTTCCTAAAGGACAAATGAGACTGCATTTCTGCAGAATTAATAAGCTGCTGAAGGCCATGATCATTCTAATCTCTTTCTTGAGTTCCCAAAGCTCTAAATTTAAGGTGCCATTTCTTTTAAAAGTTACTATGTCCATTTATATTTTAGATAATAGAAGATTCTAACATTTCACTATTACTTTCATGAAATAGCTTCAGAAGTCTTTTAGCTACAAAGTAACAGAAGTGCTTTAAGATATCATTTAGTCCTTTGAAAATTATCTTCGATATATTTGGAGTGCCAGAACAAGGATTCTGTAGATAGGTATTCAACGAGCAGCAGCATTCTGCGTAAATTGTGACACTGCCAGATTGTCAGTGGAACTAATATGAATTGTTCACAAAAATCAGTCTGTGCCATATGATCAATGAAGCACTTAGAGTAACCGATTTTATCATTAAATATTTTAGGTTAATAAAATGCTCGTATGGGTAAAATAAATTATGCTATTTTGTGGTAGATAGTGCCTATCGCCAAGAAATAATGAATAGGTCTCAAACATGGCATACTGAGAACACTTTTATTCTTCCTGAGTAGGAAGGCAAACAGGTATGAAAAAAATACTGAAGATTAAAAGGCTGTAGGCACAGTAGATAACTGAAAAAGCACTTGAGATAGTCCATCTTGAATTCATCATTTCCATTTTTAGTGCTGAATAAAAATGAAATTGCAGAATGGAAAAAGAGCAGGAAATTGTCTCATCAGATTAGGAGAGTACAAAAATGTAAATACTTTTAGAGTACAATTTAATCTTTGAAGTTCTCTATGCATAATTTACTGTAACTACATGTATAGATTTGCCAGTCTACACACTGTTCTTAGTGGTGTTACTCTCCTTAGGATAGATTCTTTATATTTCTCTATATGATTTTATTAGTATAAATTAACTATATAGAATGATGAATTTCATGGTGATGTTTTCATACATATCTATCACTCTCTTTGATCATATTCATCCCCAGTTCCCTCTTGGTGCTGTTGCAGCATCTCCTTTTTCCCAAATGTGACACTTTACTGTTGATTTTCAGAGACACACGCATGTTCACTGGATAGAAAATCTCTGGATAGTGCAGCATTTTCATGCTTCTACTTCTTGCTAATAGCTTTATAATGGAAACTTCACATGGGTTTCCCTATGTTTATTTCAGTGAGTCACTACTGGCTTCATCTTGGGCTTCCTCTTTTTGATCAGTTGAATCAGAGTTTCCTTGAATAAACTTCTAGAATCATAATCTAAAACTGAATGGAAAGGAGACATTTCAAGAATTCTGGGCAGAGAAGGACATTTTTTTAAAGATATAAAGAGAATTTTTCTCTGAATTTCTAACATATGTAGAACTTCCCATTTTTCTATTCCACTCAGGTTAGCCCAATTTTTGGAAAAAAGACACAAGCACATGTACAAATTCCATCATGTTAACATTGTAATATAGTCCCTAAATATGCATATGGATTTGTGCATAGTACAGTTTTCCTCGGACTAGCTTTGCCATAAAATTCCTTATTACCATGTATAAAAATACTGCTCTAAAAGTAAAAGACACACCGTCAAGTGTCTAAAAACATGACCCCATATTTTTATAACTAAAATCTACTTAAATTCAAAAGAATGTGATTTCCCATGAACTTTCATGTTTGTCTTTATATATCAAATTAAACCAAATGGCACAATAACATACCGGCAGGCTTCCCATCACCTTTCAAGGCAATCCCCAGCCGTGGGCAAACCAGCAGACCTGTTGCATCTCTGGAATATAAAGTCCCTAATAGTCTGCATCTTGACTCTGGGTTCAAGAGTATGAGTTTTACTATTGGGGAATGAGTGATTGCTTGCTCTGGTTTTAAGTTTATTGACCCAAGCAAAACTGAACCCATCTTTTTGTTACATAGTTAGCATTATTTGTACTGATCAAAAAACACTTCCTCCGTCCTTGCTTTGGAAACTGTATTAACTCAAGAGCAGATTGAAAAATATAATTAATAGTTAATAGCAAATGTACAAGCAAATTTTAACATATAATAATTTCCACTTATAAAAACTGAGTAGGAATTTTCCATCAGATCTCTGTAGTAGGAAAAAATGGTGGCTTCCCTGTAGGTGTTTTAAAGAACCTGTGACTTTTAAAGACATTTTTTCTTCATACTTCTTAGTAGGAAATGTGCAAAATATGTTACCTTTAATAATGTCTAATTGTGTGCAGTTTATTCTGACTTTTTTATGTGTCATCTAATTTTCCACAGCTACGTTCCCTCTGTTCTAATTGCATCTGTTTATAGACTGTTGTATAGAATAGCACAAGCAGGAGCTGGAGAGATGGTTCAGTGGTTAAGAACACTGGCTGCTCTTGCAAAGCCCCAGGTTCAGTTCCCAACACCACATGGTGGCTTGCAGCCATCTGGAATTCCAGTTCCAGGAAATCCAGCATTCTTTTCTATCCCTTGGAGGTACTGCAATACTGCATTTACATACATGTATGCACATTAAATAATAATGAATAGTTTAAAAAGTAAAAAAGAATACTATAAGCAAATTATTTTATTAGTATATGGATGACCCTATCTACTTCATTAAATACGTTAAAGACATACTGAGCATGTAATTTTTTCAACACTGGTGGAATTCTTAGCAAAGAAAGCATTTACACACTCTAGACTTTGCAGTATTTAATATTCGTTCAGTAACCAACTGGAACGAACAAATTCTCTTTGTCATCTTGAAGCTGGAGTAAGATATGTAAAATCAGCCAGAATCTGATCATGTATTATGACTTGAACATTCAAACCAGACACTATCGTAGCCTTTACAAGCATGAGCCTGTTTGTATAAGTAGTTTGGCAAAATGCTGATTGTTTCTAACACAATGTTGCTGATAGCCAAATGATCTAAGATCACAAAACATGTGAAGTGAGGAATCCCAATTCTACCTGATGTTATGTGATTATGAGAGTCCGCCTCAAATTTCATATTTTCTTGTAAAAGTTGTGGAGTGATAAATATTGTCTCTTGGTTTTATAGTTGCTTGAGTGTTATCGAAATTTGTATGTTGTTGGTAAATACAAAGAATGCAAAGCTCCCAAGACATATGAAAATTTAGGATTACCTAATATTGTCTTTTTTTGTCCACATAATTAAAGTGGACAAGCAAACATTACATAACACATGTAATTCTGGAATATAAATTGTTATAATGTACATCTTTAGTAACTTGAATAATTGTTGACAAGATCAATGGATAAAATAAAATGAGGCATATATTCGGTATAACATAGGTACACTTTAATGACATTATATTAAGGAATTGAAAGAATTCAGATCCCCACCCAAATTACCATAGGATCTCACTTAATGTGGAATTTAAGAAGGAAGCAACTACACAGAGAAAGAGAGTAATACAGTGGTTACCAGGAATGAGGGTCGGGAGGAAATAGGACAGTGTAGGTCAGAGGATACTGACTGGAAGACATGTAGAGTGACTGCTCTAGAGCTCTAACATAGGACATGACTACAGGTGGTAAAATTGCATTATAACTGCGGTTCTTGTTAAATAAGTCCATATTTAGAAGGTATTTAGAAAACAAACATCTATGAGTACCCCTATTACTGTTTATGAGACCACTGGGAAGTATTTGCTGGTTATTATAAAACTAAATTCCAATTACTTGGAAATTATACTATGGTTGATTCTAATTTGTATGTTTTTAATATAAAGCACAATTTTAATACGTATGCTCACCCTGTCCTTTGTTTTCTGGCTTTTTTGGACAGTTCACCTTCCCAATTGAATTACTTATGCTGGGGCTGGAGAATTGGCTCAGAGGTTAAGAACACTGACTGCTCTTGCAGAGGACCCAGGTTTGATTTCCAGCACCCATATGGCGGCTACGAACCATCATTAACTCCAGTTCCAGGGGAATCCAAAGCCCTAGTCTGACCTCCACAGTATTGCCTGACATGGGTGCACTCACATACATGCAGGTAGTACACTCAAACACGTAAAAATTAAATAATAAATAAAATAAAAATATTATAATAAAATGTTATTTATTATATTTTTATTGATGACTTCTAAACACCATGACATAACCATGTGTTTTGCCATAGTGTGAAAATAATCTATGCATTCACATCATGGGTAAAGAAATCAGTACATGTTTAAAAATACAAAACTATGCATCAATTAATTAACATGGTACTCACTTAAATGTATACTCTGATTGTATTCATTTCCCCAGTTAACTCATCTGTATTGTCTTTGTTTTGATATCATACTTACAGAGAAAGAAACTAGAGATATCCAGTTATTGTTGCCTCTGCTGTTTTTAATTTCAATACCTATAAAATGAAATATAGAATAGACTTAAATGTAAATATATTTTTTTCATGACAATATTTTTCTTGAGAGAGTCAAGGCACTGTAATGGATTTTTCTGTAAGAGTGGATAGTAATAATTCTGTGACAGGTGCTGGAGAGATGGCTCAGCTGTTAAAAGACTGTTACTTCTCTTGCAGATAAGCAGAATTTGGTTCCCAGCACTCATGTCAAATATCTACCAACTCCTGTAATTACAGCTCCAGGGGATCTGCAGCCATAGGCTCTTGCATTCATAAGCACATGCTCCTTACCAACACACACACACACATACACACACACACACACACAATTAAAAGTAAATTTTTTTAGAAGAAATGTATCACATCTTATGACTACTTTCACTACTGTTTATAGAACATAACTATGTCTGTACCATAAAGACAAATATAGTATCCAATATACAAAATAGTTTCCTCTGGTAGAAAACCTAGAGCCACCCTTTTCTTAGGGAACTTACTTTTGTAAACACAGTTGTCTTCTTCCTCTGAAATATGTCACCCATTCACAGTCTTTGTGAGCCTGCAGCCAATATGGAATAAAAGGATGCTTCCTCAAGGACTGGAGACCATATCTTTAAAACTTAATCAGCAAAGAAGATAAAATCCCCTTCTCCAGATTCTGTAGGTAAAGAGGAGATTAACAAGTGGATGTGTCTTGCTCCAAGTTGCATAGCTACTTTCTATCATCTGTCATTAGAAGGAAATTAATTTTCCTTTGAGTAAAGCCTATTTATCAACCCAGATGTGTCTCACCAGTAATTAGCTGGATTTAGGTTGAGCTATACGTGGAAAACCCTGCTCCCATGTCTTCTTACTTAGGATTTGTTACTATCTGAGGAACTTGCATGCAGTGGCTTTTATCTGTTTGTCTGTATGAAAGTTAAGATTTCTTTCTGACTCTGTAGTTTCCTTAATGGAATGCCTGTCGGGCTCGTCCAAGCTGGAGTAAAGCTTCTTCAGCAGGAAGGTGCTTTCTTTCTCGTCTACATTTTTTTAAAGTTATTTTGAACTAAATGGAGGTTACTTAAAATTGTATTTTTCCAACAATACTTTACATTAACTTTTATTTGAAAGACTCTCTCTATTAAGCTTTTCAAAGAACAAAAAGTATGCCTTTATATAATTTGACTATAACAGGAATTTGCAGCTCCTAGAAAAATGAAAGTTTCCATGATTTGATGCAAAATTCTATATACTGAATATTGTAAATATTTGAGATTAAAATCTCCACACAGTTGATTTTAATCACACCTATATTATGTGGCTACAGGTAATGTTAAGGAATTTATCCCTAGAAGTGGTAAGTTGTGTAAGGTCACGTGTATAAAATGTCAACGTCCTTCACAGGGAGAAAGTGCCCTTTCTCTGTGATTTCCCTGCTTTGCAGACCTGGAGACTGGACCCAAATGTTCAAGCATAATTCAAGAAAGGAGCTCAAGCAAGCATTGGTTTGCTTAAATTCTGTGGTCTATAAATCAGTCTTAAAAAGTGCTAAGTTTTAGGAAATATTCTGGACTCATCCAAAATAGGTTTCAAATCAGAATGTGTACAGTACAGTATGTAACAAACAATTACTTACCTGCATTTCTTTCCATGATATTTATTCTTTAAAGTTAAAAACAAGCACTACTAAATCTGATAAAATTAAACACTTTTCATTTGGCCCATGTTACTTTAAATACAGAGATTTTTACCCTTTAAATAACCCCCTTGATAGTTATTTAGATCTTTTACCTGTGATTTCTCAACATGCTTCACTTACTTAAATGTCAAGATATTGTGAAATATAGGCATAAAATGTGTTAAAACTTCTAGAAGACTTTTTTTTTAGCTTACAACATTCTAAATGCATCAGCCCTGACCTCTTAAATTATTTATTTCATAGCTCAGTCAAAGAAACAAATACACAACTTTATTTTTATTTGTATCATATTTCTTGCTCAATTAGAATATAAAATTTATGAACACATGTAATTTTACTCATCCGTCACACTGAAATTTTACAGGTATTTAGTGAACAAATTGTGCATAGCAAAGGTTTATATAGTATATTCTTTAAATAGCATGGTTTTGATGAGTACTCCTTGAATTTGAATATCAATTGAAATGGTGACTGATTTGGAAGCAATACTTCCATCAT
This sequence comes from Nannospalax galili, assembly GCF_000622305.1. Taxonomy (NCBI): domain Eukaryota; kingdom Metazoa; phylum Chordata; class Mammalia; order Rodentia; family Spalacidae; genus Nannospalax; species Nannospalax galili. The sequence goes on from NW_008358517.1 coordinate 2,803,743, forward strand.
TCATTTTGAATACTCTCAGTTTCTCTAATTCTATTTATTATATGGGACATTAGTACTGTTTTCTCCTTTGTTTTGCTTTTTCCTGTTTTTTCCCCATTTAAAAGACTCTCAAATGTCACATGAATAACCATATATCAAGGTCTCCAAATGAAAATGGTATAACCTCTAAAATATATTTGATTTTTTTAGGAACTTATTTTGGAAATTCTAGTCTTAGAATGTGCCAATTTCATCATCTTGATTTTCACGTAAGAGTCTAAATTATGTCATCAGCTTTCAGGATTGAAGCAGAGAAGGAGCCTTGGACATTGTCAGCTCAAATGCTCCAGACAGGAACAGCATGCCTACAGCTTCTGACAGGTTACGTGTAATTATGTGAAGTGTCTCAGGAATCGGGTTCCATCAGACATTTAAAAAGTTGAATGTCAGCCTCTGGAGATATCACTCTAAAGTGCTCATAGGTCAAAGAGAGGCATGAGAATCAATAGAGACAAAAGACTTTTAAATGACTTCCTGAACAACTTCATACCCACTATAAAACTTTGACTCCAGCACTGACTACAAGTAATCATTGATTAATACACAGTAAATTATATTGTTGAATCCCAATTTTATTCTTGATTTTAAACAGAAACATACCTAATTTGTCTGAGTAGTTAATATTAAATGTTAAGATAATTTGTTACAGTAGTGGGGGAGGTAGAGCAGGTTACAGAATGGAATATGGTACAGAGAGGGAGAACTAACACTAAAGACCTTTAAAAATACCATATGGAAACCTATTGCTGTAGAGGCGCTCTAAAATATACAAATGTACATCTATAAAAGGAGTTTAAGTGGAGTTACCACATACTAAGACTTCAATGTCTTCCAGATACTATAGGGTATCAAATAAAAACTCCAGTAGCAGGTGTGGGCTACATTTCTTTGAGTTGTTGGTCATTGTGGTCCTATAACAACCACATCAAGCATTATAGGCTATTGATATTGCTCTTGGTTATCTTCCAGAACTTGATAGGATGTTAAAACCTATAACATGGGCAAATCAAGCTGGTACCAACCTGAAAGATTCATCCCTTTTGACAAACTTTCATGGTGACAGAAGGTTCTATGCACACTCCTGTAGTAGAAAATAATCAACAGTTTTACCCAGCTATGACTCCTATGAGGTATAATAATGACCCATTTAGCAGGATATGCCCACTAATACAATAGTTGCACAATGTTATGAACATAACGAATCACTTTCTGATTGGATTTAAAGTCCACTCCATAAGATGGAACTCATTGCTCGTACCACTAACTTAGACAAAGTCACCCTGGATATGTACATCATAGGCCCTAGGAGAGAACTTAATCAGTTGTCACTTAAGGCCTTATCTTTATACCCATAGATTAGTGACTCTCCCAACCCTCACCAGAGAAGTGAGAAGCTGATTTTTTTTTCTTTTTTCCTTTTTTTTTTAAAGAAGAAGGTGATTAGTACAGAGATCCACAACTGGTCAATATGAATAAAGTAAGAGATTGTGGTGGGGACAGCTCCCTCAAGGCTCAGGTTTCATTGAAGAAGAGGGGTCAGAAAAATTGAAAGAGCCAAACGCAGTGGACATCTGCTGTGAAACAGCATTTCTGGATATGACAGTGTCATTGCACACATGAACTCAGAGATGATGAGACTGCTTGCACAAGAACTCTATAGGTCAAGCCGGCCAAAATTTCAGCATGGATAGTGATGATCTGTGAAGTTTCATCCATACCTGTACAGCAACTGGTATTTGATGGCTTATGGAAGAGGATGAATCCCAGGCTATCTATGTAGAAGGTCCTATACCCAAGCATATACAGGTGTCACTAAGCAAGCTTAGTGAGTTTAAAACAGAGAGAACACATGAAGCTTGTAGGGAAAAATGTAAGGGACATAGGGAAGAAATTGGAGTGGAGGAAAAGGTGGTGGATTTGAACAAAATGCATTATATTCATGTCTGAAATTCTCCAACAATAAAAATAGTAG
>NW_008358517.1:2806052-2861715 GCF_000622305.1 Nannospalax galili
ATATCAGGACCCACTAATGCTGATTATGGAATTGAATTTTTAAGTATAAAAATCAGAGGGTTTCTGTTACTGTAGGAATAAGGCTAGTTACTGTTGTCATTTCTCATGTTTTCAAATAATTACACTTTGATTTTGACAAACAATAGTTTATTTTGTATAAATATAATTCAAAAATAAATAAAGCATGCCTTTTCTGTTTTTTCAGTGATAAACTATTTCTAGATTAGAATAGGGACCTGAGTATGAATCTGGAATGATCTGAGATGTCCTTTCAAAGAATATGCTGAATATTTAGCTGTGAACTCTGTTTCCTTTGATTTCCACGCTATAATTAATAGATGAAAATATAAAGCCTCAATACATTTAAACAGCTCATTTATTTTGTAAGTAATTAGGGAAGGATGGAGTCAGTTTATAAAGCAAAAATAACCCAACAAAACAAAATTAAAAAAAAATCTCCACCCTATATTATTTTGTACTATTCTAGTCCAACTTGTTCTGGATTCTGTTATTTCTGTTATTGCCCCATGATCATTGTAGAATTTCTACATTCTACAACTGATCATTATAGAAAAATATGTTAAAATAGCAAATTGTATCTTGTTGAATGTAGACAACTTGCTAGTAATGTAAAAAGAACAAGCACATGCTATAAGCTATGCTTCCTTGTGTTTCTCTGCCTTTGTCTTAGAATAGCTCCAGCATGTAGGTTGAAGGCACTGGGGTTCTAACACCACAGCTTCCATTTCCAAGATCAATCTGTAATGATTTATGATAGATTGCTAGCAGTAGTTTCTGAGTAATGATTGCGTTTTTCTTTGTAAGCTTTGTTTTATTTGTTTAGGTTCTGGTTTGTAAATCACTGAACCTGGTAACAATTTTGTTTAAAGGCACCAAAGGCCTTCTCAGCATTTTCTCATCTTATCCATAAGTTTACATCACTTTATTTACTATATAACATAAATATAACTAATCTACAAATGAAGATAATTTTGCTTGTGGATTAAAGTAAAACCCTGTGGGTCAACTTCCTCCTGGGAGTGGAGTTTTGTTTGTCTTTGTCTCAATAGAGTAGTGCTAATGGCATTTACAGAGTGGGGTCAAGGACGTTAATGTTTTGAAATGATATAACATTTCTATTTGATATAGTAGATGTAATTCTTATCTCTAATTGCCAATAATAGCTCTTTCCAGAAACACAAAATGAAAACATTTTAAAGAAGCCAGGCATGGTGGCACACGCCTTTAATCCCATCACTCAGGAGGCAGAGGCAGGCGGATCTCTGTGAGTTCAAGGCCAGCCTGGTCTACATAGTGAGTTCCAGGACAGCTGGGGCTACAGGGAGACCCTGTACCAAAAAGACCAAAAAAAAATTTTTAAAGAATAATAAAAATAAGATCAAAAGAAAAAGTATTTAAAAACACCCTGAACTGATGTACTTAAGTACTCTTGAGAATGAAATAATTACAGTTGCTTTTGATATACATACATGCAGAAGGATTTCAGAAGTTAGTCACAATCTATATTTTTAAAAATTTTAAGACACTCATGCATTGATTTGTGTGTGTTTGTGTGTGTGTGTGTGTGTGTGTGTGTGTGTGTGTGTGTGTGTGTGTACTATGCATTTGTGTTTGTTTGTAAGGGTGAACATGTGGAAGTCAGAAGACAGTTTCCAAGAGTTGGCTCCGTTCTGTCACTATGTGTGTCCTAGGAACTGACTGAAGACCTTAGGCTTGGCGGCCAGTGTCTTCTACTGCAGTCACTTGACCAGCCCAGTCACAGTCTTCTAAAAATATGAAATTGTGTATTTATATCCAGAGTGAAAATCAATTAAAAAAAAACTGGCCCAGGGATTTTTTTCTACTTTTTTAAACTCCACCAATAAATAAACTTATCTTTGTCAAAATAAACTTCAAAAGGAGTTATGGATAGTGAAACATTTCTAAAGCACAAAGTTACTAATTAAGATGGATCTGAAATATTTTATGTGTTGAAATTTTAAATTTGTTAGAGATAAATGTGCTTAAGAAGCAAGTTTATGGGAAATAATTAAAACAATAATTTAAAAATACCCTGCCACATCTGCATTTTTCTGATTTTTTAAAAAAATTCCCAAATTATTGAATTATGTATGCTTTCATAAAAGGAGAAGATACCAGTGAGTATAGTTTCTCATCTCTTATTTACTCTTGTAGAATATGCTTTGTGCTGACTGAATGCCAAACCATGTCCATTTCATTAGAATATTCACAGAGATCAAAAAAACTTTCTTCAACACTAGATGGATCAAGTAGCATTTTAGTCTTTAACAGAAATATATAAATGTTATTTTGCTATGGTGTTAAGGTAAAACATGTACCTTTGTTATTCTGTCTAAATTGTCTATAATCTTCACATAAGAAATATTAATATTGGGCCTGGAGAGATGGTCCAACGGTTGAGAGTGCTGTCTGCTCTTATAGAAGACCTAGGTTTGAATCCCAGCACCCACATGACAGCTAACAATTTTCCATAAATCCAGTTCTAGTGGATCTGACACCCACTTATGTCCTCTGCAGGCACTGCATGAAACTGGTGCACTTGCATACATGCAAGCATAACACTCATAACACATAAAATAAAATAAATTTAAAAATAAATATTAACACAGGAGAAAAATTGTTTTATAAATTAATATTGTATGGTCTTAGCTCTGACTTGGTAAAAAGCAGGCCAACTCAAGACTGGCTCTCAGTGTACTGCTGGCCTTTCTCCTAATAGCCCAAAATGGGAAATCAGGGTTGATGTCTCTGCTGGCCCCTGTCATATTGTCCCTGACCCAGACAGTAAGTGCTGTGATTTGGGTCAGCTTTGTGCTTTCAGCTGAGTGAAAAGGCTGTCATTTAAAATAGTCCCTGGCCACTAACCTGTTACATCCATCCAGCTGGGTGAGATTCTGCTCTCCAATTTCTGTAAAGTACATGGTATTTTTATTGTTCTGCATGGAAGCTCATAACATTTTCCCTTTGTCCTTGGCATTCTGTGGCCATAGCAGGATATGGCTAGATCTGTCCTTTCTTAACAAGCTGTCTGGAACTCTGTGAGCTTTCTCAATTTGTTGATTCATACTTAACCCAGGAGGCATTTCTGTTATCCTGTGTTTCCTTCACATTTTTCCTCCTCTGATCTTTCATTTTCTGAAATTATGTTTAATGGTGGGTAATGACATACAGTCTGTATACTGATGTCCAAGCTGGACCTAAACTCACTATGTACCCTAGCCTCAAACTTTTCCCAGTTCTCTGCTTCACCCTGCTAGGGTGTTAGGACTGCAGGCATAATTACAACATGTCACTTGTCTTCTGATTTCTTATTAATAATAGGAAACTTTTGTTGGATTTGGAGTGTTATAAAGCAAAAGTATGGGAATTGTGCCCTGTGTGAATGCCTCCAGTGGGACTGTATGAAGAGGGGTCCTCTGTAAACACATGCTATATATTTGTTTATTCAACATCTGTGTAATTTTGCTTGGATTTTCACAAATGTCTTTTACTTGATAATTTAGGAATGGAATCCAAGTCTTAACACTGAACATCATTTTCTCCTATTTGTGTATTACAATGTTTAAACAACATTAAATACTAATTACATAAATTTTTCTGTGTGTTGAAAAGGATGCTCTTGGTGGTGGTGGTTTTATTGTGTGTATTCAAGTTGGTAACTATTCTCATTCACTATGTTCTCTAGTATACTACTTCACCTCCGTATTTTCCTCTCCATGCTCAAAACAGGGTGCATATTAGCATATGTTTATTCACCTAAGAGTATCACTGGAGCCCACTTCTGGTGCTGGTATGTGGCAATCATCAATAATTTTGTAGGCAGTTATGTATGCAGTGGTCTTGCCTCTGTGGGCCCTCAGCATTCCAAAGAGCAAATTGAAATCTCTTCTCATCGCCTTTAACTCAGTTGCAAAGGTTAAGACTCTTCTGTTCGCAGGAATAGAAGTCTAACCAGTTTCTCTGACTTTCTTCAGTTTACATGAAGTTCAACTGGCCCTCAGTGGACCCTCTCATTCAAAAGATTCATGTACACAGTGCTAGTATGGACATTTGTACCTGTGGCCCACCCTGCAGGATCCGGGGATGCTTGTAATCTAATGACTTCTTTAGTGAGGGAAATATTCTCATTTAGGATGATGGGGATGGAAGAACATATTAAGTCCAAATCTGAACAGATGGTATGGACTGTATGGCATTAGCTGCTTGTCTTCATAGCTTAGGGAGGGAGGTCACTGCTCCATGTAGGATGACCTGTGAACAGGGAACCTGAACTTGTGAAGGGAGGTCACAAGTCTTTGTCATCTCATTTCATGTGTTTCCACAAGATGCTCTTGTTGAAGTTCTTTACATTTATAGTCTGTGTTTAATTCTTTGTGCATTTTTGTTTTATTTAAGTAGATATCTTTTAAAATGTCAACCTGATTTGATAGATGTTTCCATACCCTGGAAAAATATTTGAAAACTTAGAAAATTGTCACCCTAAGTCATTATATTGGTTGGATAAGCTCCCTATGCCTTAAATATTACAGAAGAAGAGTATCACTTCATCAGTACTGGATATCATACAATATTAGGTTCATGGATAAGAATAGAGCTTCCATTCTCTTGCAATTTTGATTAAATGTCACATCTTCAGATAGAAATAATAGTACTTACTGAATGTAATCTCATTAACATGATATACATAAGGCTTCACATGCATAAACATCATCAGTTATATTTTTGTATTTCCTGTTAATGAAAGTAATCATTGTGTACCTGAAATGAATAAATATGTGAACTATATCTAGGAAATAACTATTTTGGCTTAAAAATAAACTCTTTATAGAAACAAATTATACATGTGTACTTTTACCTCTATTTTTTTAAACTGTTTATACAAATATATCTTATTATTTATTATATCTATATAAAGAGATACACACAGAGAAAGAGATAGCAAAGAGAAAGTGAGAGAGAGTTTTCAAATCAGTCCTGTGTTAGTAGTAAGGGGCTCAAGAGGATATAGCTCGTATAGCTCCTGTAAGGAGGCATTTTGTTATACTGTAAATGCAAGAGGCAATATGAACAAGAAACCACTCACAAAGATTGCCTTACATAAGACTGAGTGTATCATGTGGGTTATCCTGACTGTTGTCTACAAATTTTCCCAGCATAAATTTCAATATGAACAGAATTTTCAGGGATTTTGATTTGTTATGTTAATTCTGGAAAGTTAGCTGTTTTCAGAAGACACTGCCTGTATATTTCAAAGGCAATTTCTATTGCTCTAATTCCATGCATACATAACTAATAATATTCAGATTTTGTAAGCTTTCAGAACTTTTGTAAGTACTTGAGAAGCAGTTCTTCTCTGTTAAAAAACAGAAGCTTTGTGATCTCAGAATGAAAATAGTTCTTTACATTGTTTATCGTAAAAGATTTTTGTATTTTTTCTTTCCAGACATTAAAATCTTTATACAAATGTGCCATGTTTTTGAAACATAAAAGATTACTACATGCAGCTGAGAACTTCTCATTAATGAGATGCTATTTCTGAAGAACTACAGCTCTAAACTTTCTCTGTATTAGAAAATGCATAGTTTAATTAAAAAAGTGTATGTAATTGTATTTCATAATCAACATGTACTTAGTATAGAGCATTTCTCTATGGAAGTAAATGTTTCTTCATGAACAGATATGTTTCTAGTAAGCTAATAACTGTATAGTTTATTTGTTAAGATTTCACAGTATTGTTTGATGTATCAAATAAAGTATATATTATATTTAATATATCGTTATGTTTTGTAGCTGTTAAACAATACTGTTCAAAATGTTGAAAAAGCTGAGGAAATGATGTGTGGGTGAAAATTAGAACCAATCTCATTCATATACTACATTCATTCCAGCATCTCTATATTCTGGCAAAGAGATTGCAAACTCAATAAACAAATTAACCTCATTGTCTTTTGAAATCATATGTCATTTTATAGTCAAAATATCAATAAAGCAAAGTGATCTATCCTGAAGGTGTAAGAGGTCTGGCATAAAGTGGAATGAAAACAAATAACCCCTATAAGACAATTTAACTTTTATGTAACAGCTTGTGAGAGTTACAATTCAGTAGTCTGCCAGAACTAATGATGTTGTTCATTTGAACTCTACCTTAAATATTACATAGGATGAAAATCAGGTTATCAATATTAGATCTCATACAATATTAGTCTCATTGGAAGTTACTTTTTCTCTGCTTCATATCTATCACTTCATATTCTGCTTTCCAATGTGGAACCTTGGATTCTCCATGTTACTACTCTAGAATCTTGCTGGCCTGTGCTTAGTGTTTTCTAAAAGGCAACACAGAGGGAAACAAGAAGAACTAGGAAAGCGTGATTTCTTCTTTGATGCATGCTTGGAGCTTCTGCCAAATTCCCCTTAGCGCTGGCACTTCACCACAGCAGCACTCCCCGTGACAAGCCTTCTTGAGGACCCAGGAAAACAAAACAAAACCAAAGAACAGTAGTTGAATAAAAATCTTGAGTCCATATACCATGGCAAACACCTGAAATTCCTGAATGCAGAAATAAGAAAATCTCACCTGTGTTTCTTCAGTAGTAGGGGTGGACTGTTGATGTGAAGTTCCTTCGTTTATTTTTCTGTCATGTAGCTCTGGCTACCCTTGAACTTGAACTTGTTATAGCCAGATAGGACCTTGAGCTCCTAATCCTTCTTCTTTCACTTCTCAGGTGCTGGAATTAAAAGTGCGGTCACCATGCCAGGTTCTGTACAGTGCTGGTAAAGAGGTGGAGGAATTTGTGCATGTGATTCCAGCAGTCCACCAGTTGAGCTGCCTCTGTAGTTCTGTGGCTACTTTTTCTGAGTTATTTTCATGTTCTCTTTATGCTCCCACACCTCTCTAACCTGATTTTATAAATTCTTGCATGCTTATATTGAATTCTTTATATAAATTTATACTATACTGATATAGATCACCTAATAACTAATGGTCATTTATGTAACTAAATTTAATTAAATAATTTAAAGTTCCAGAGTCAGCACAACCACTATCATTTATAAATATAATAGACAAAGTGGCAGTCCAAATATATTCTGCAAGATTTATTCTGTTATCATTTTGACTGTGTGGAATTAGTCAGTATAAACAATCAGTACCTTCTAACTAATTGTGGACCATTATTTCATTTATAAAATATTAAGCCTACTTGGATCTATTTCAGTGTTTGAAGTTGAATATCTTGTTGATTTAATGATTTCCTTGTAAACAGAATGATCTGAATTCAGTTGCCAGAGGAAAAATATACATTGATAAACCTGGCATTGCATCCATTCAATCTCACTATAGGAGATGTGAAAGGCAGGTTCCTGGGGTTCATTGGTCAGCCAGCATATCCTATTTTGTGATTTCCAGATCAATAAGATACATTGCACCCCCACTCCCCAAAAAGATGATATGCGGAGTTTAAATTCTTTCAATTAATTTAGCAAATATAGAGGTATCATTGTGTATACTAAACGTCACACAAAATACTCAATATAATTTTAATATAAAATATTATTAGATGGCAACCTTCAGAGCTCTCTAGCTCTGTTATATCCTAGAGCTTTCTGAAAATGAAGGATCATGGAAGGTCCATGTAGGGTGAAATGACGTTTGTAAGTTGTGTTGTGAAATGGATAGGAGTAACTCTCTTCCTGTAATAAACACTATGGGCCATCTCCCTGACACAGTTTCCCAGACAGAATCTCACACTCCAGCTGTTATTCTTTGCTACAGTTCTCCCATCTCCCTCACACTTACAAAACCTTCTCCCACGTAGCACTTGCCAACGGGTTCTTGTGAGGGTCCAGAGAACCTTCCATGGTTCTTCATTTTCAGAAGACTCCAGGAATTAGCTAAGCTACATAGATTTTCACATTGCCATCACATAATCCTTTTGTATTAAAATTCTCACCACAGCAAATTCACTCTCACTGCTTCATCGTTTGTGCTAATGTTTCTCTTCTCTATAGGCATTGCTATGGAAAACTAGACTACCTGCAACTGATGCTACTATTTACCTGAGAATCTGTTTCCCAAGAGATCATAGGTAGATGATATTGAGCTGGGAATATCAGACATTAGGGCACAAAGTACATTTGTAAGTAAAAGTTCCCATGCTGATCCTCTAACTCTTTGAAAGAACACTGCAGCTCATGTCACACTGTAATAAGACGACTGTTAAAACTTTCACTGGTGGTAAATTGTAGGAAAATAAGTGGAATAAATTGTCTGATAAATAGGATAATCCAGCATCTTAAGGAATTGGGAGGAAATATTAATTTTAGAGAATCCAAAAACAAATGGCTCTGCTGGAAATTGAGAAGGCATTTAAGGAGCTGGTGCAAGATTCATGCTAATTTATCAAGATTTAAAAGCCAAATGTTAAAGTCTGAGTGCACTGGAATTTTATAAAGGAATTTCATGTCGATTCATATGGAGCAGATAGAAAGTAAAATCCTCGAGACTGACTGAACAGACCTGAGAAGATGGATGGATAATTCATTAAAACAGGCAGGTCAAGTATGAGCATTTCAAGCGTGGTATGAGAAAGAAATGAGGAATTTCATCTTAAAGAACCATTAACCAGAGTTGTACAGGGAAGAAACTACATTTTTCTGACCCCTACTGAGGCAGGCCAAATACAAAACCACAGACATTATTAACATGAGCCCACTTTCGCTTGCAACATACATTGTGTGTAATTCTGTGCTTCCAACAACTTCACTGCTTTCAGCCATAATATTACACACACACACACACACACACACACACACACTTCTGACAATTCTGAGTCATAGAGCAGCAAGGTCTTGAAGGAAAATAGTTTCAGATTAAAGCTGTGTGCCTTGTTTAGTTTGTAAAAGTTCCATGAGGAATCTAAGGCCTAGAAAGATTATTTATACTGTTTTCTTGAAGGCTAGTTAAATTTAAATAAGCTGATTACATTGTAGAAAACAGATTGAATACCTAGTATTAAATGATCTCAAAGATCATGACTGGCTTTGTTGCAAAGTTAGCTTCATTTTGTAACAGGAGGTAATCTCAGAAAAGTAATTCACACACAAGGTTACTTGCAAGTAACACAGAAACCCTATGCTGGAGGACTGCAACGGCTGTGGAACAAATGCACTTCAGGACTTAGTCAATACTGACAGTCAGTGTCTAACAGGGTAAGTATGTGACTGGATTCTGAGGGTGGTCAGCATAAGAGTAGAGTGTAAATATCAGGGACAGATTGACTCACTGAAATTTTAGCCCCCCAAATTTAAGTGCTGAAAACAGATCCAATGTGATATTTTGAATGAAGCATTTAGTTGATGAAGCTATAACTAGACCTTTTATATCAGGTACCCTCAAAAGACTCCAGAGAAGTAGTTAGCTCTCTTTAAACTAGGTAAGGACACAGTGGGATGTTGACAGCCTAAACCCTACTGGAAGACCGTCACCAGATGTGCAACAAGTTGTACTATTGCCTCAAAATTCTAGCCTCTGGAACTGTAAGGAATCAAACTATGTTGCATATGAGCCCTCAGTCAGTTTTGCTTTGTTAATGCAGCTCAAATTACTAACAGAGGATTTAACATTGTGAAAGAGCTCTCCCATGTTACAGAACTTAGGATGATGATAAAACCTCATAAGCCACCATGAGTATGATGCTAGGTGGCATTTGAAACAGTGGAGTGATGACTCATACTGTGAGGAAAACATGCCAAAACCACCACAGTGTGCGAGGAGGAAGTGATAGAAATATTTTGGAAAATGGAATTCTACATAAGGCCAGACAATTGACAGCCCATGGGAGAGGAGTCCTACCATCACTGACAAATTCTTTAGTGTCTTTCTTTTGTTGACAAGGACTGAAGTTATGAGATGTTGTTACAACTTAGATTCTCAGATGAAAGTGGGTAACAAAGACTTGTGAAACTCTAAAGGTCAAGAGACACTGATTAGCCATCAAAAGAAAGGTAAGAAAAATTATTTTAACTAATATAAAAACCTGATTGTCATTCAAGGGTGCTTGACCTGTAGAAAGTTCTGGAGAAAGTTCAGAAAACATGGCAACATTGGGAAGTAATGATGGACATTTGACAAAAGGTAATGCCCAACTTAGAGGAGCAAATCAAGATTGATGATAAAAAGGTCAAATGCAATTCTCACAGCAAAAATAAAAATAATGTCTCTTTTTTTTATATTGAAAAAGTTTTCAGAGTGAGTCTAGAAACTAAGAGCTTTAGCTCTATATGCTATCATTATGGAACCAGATTTTCAGCACTTGAATTATGGAGGCCAATCAAAATGCACTTTACCCAGTATCATAGTTTACAGGTTTCCTTTGTTCTGTTCACCTCAGAATCTAGTCCTATACTTAACCTACTAGGTACTGCCTGCCAGTTTGACTGGGTTGTGCAGTAATCACAGCAAATGAATATGGTAATAATCCATCTAATTTTGTCTCAAAGAGACATATGGGAGTTGGAGAAATGGCTCAGCAGTTAAGAGCTCTGGCTGCTCTTGCAGTGAACCCAAGTTCAGTTTCCAGCACTCACATGACAACTAACAGTCATCTAACTTCATTTTCCAGGGGATCTGATACCCTCGTTTGGCCCCTGTGGGCATTGCATTCAGGGGCAGACATATTCATGTAGACAAACAAACATAAAAATAAAGATTAATTAATTAAACTTAAAAAATAGACATATGGTCTTTACAGAGTATAGTGAGTTATTGAATGGTAAATGCTAAAGCATTTTTATTACTACCAAATAAAGTGCTATAAATGACATGTTTACAGAAAATATTGCCAGGTTCATATTTAGAATGATACATATGTTTCTTAAAACTACTATCACAAATCATGGCAAATTTAGTGTTTTGAAAATAGCAAATTCATTTAAAAACTATTCTGGAACAAGTTTCGTTGGGTTAAGATTATAGTACACCTTTCTGAGGTTTTAAAGGAGACCATCCCATTTCTCACCTTTCCCATGTTCCTGAGGACATGTGAATACCTGACCAGAAATGCATACCTTAATTTGTACAGTATTATTTTAACTCACTTCTATTTTTTTAATTTTTAATTTTTTATTATTTATTTTATGTGTACGTGTGTATTGCCTGCATGTGTGTAAGTGCACCCATGGTGTGCAATGCCCAAGGAGATCAGAAGAAGATAATGGATCCCTTGGAACTGGAGTTAACGGGCAGTTCTTAGCTGCCATATAGGAGCTGGGAATCAAACCCAGTCCTCTGCAATAGCAGTCAGTGCTTTCACCACTGAGCCACCCCTCCAGCCCCTTAGCTCACTTCTATAACATCATCATATCTCTATCTTTAATCCAAATATTCTCCCTCTATCTTCAACTTTTAAAGAACCCTGGCAATAATTGGGCCCACTCTGAATAATGCAAGACTTCACTATCTCAAAGTCAATTCAATAGCACTCATGACCTCATGTCAATTCTCTGTTGATATTTGTCATAGCATTCATGGGTTTTGATAATTTGGATACACAAAAGTTTAGTGTCATTCTCCCTACTACAAAGGAACATTAAACCAGTCTACCAATGCACAGAGAATCATGTCTGTCTTGTTTATGATGTGCCTAGTAAGTCCTTGAAACTAGATAATGATTATTCTCCTGATCTACTCAAACATTACTGCAATGGACCTATTGTTGAGTCAATTCCACATGTTTCTTGAGTTTTAAAGGAACAGCTTTAGTTTGGGGCCTTCAGTTTAAATCTATGAGCTTCACAAGAACTTTCCAAAAGAGAAGATTAGAAAACAGTTGTTCCCATGAGAAATGGCTCTTCCTATCCCTAACTTAAAGAAAATACATATGTCAATGATTGATTTTATCCTATGTCCACTGAAGTCACTCTTCTGACCTGTATAAATCAGATGGACACTAGGAGAAGACAAAATACTACACAAAATGAAGTAATTTGAAATATCAGTGGAACCTTCTGTGAGATAGAGAAGGATCAGAAGCAGTTCAACTTCCTACAAGATCCCCATCTATATATTCATGAAACACATGAGCAGTACACAGCACTCTCACTTTCTGCGTTATTAAAGGTCAACAGATACTAGCCATTCTATTCAGCTCACAAACTAGCATAGTAATTCACTACATCTGCAACTTTGACTACTCGGTGTTATTTTCACCAGATGATAAATAAGACATGGTGAGAAATAAGCGCTACAGGCATTAAGAGAATTAAATAAAACGTGATTTAGGCTTTCTATCATCTTGGACATGTTGAGAAATGCCCTCCAAAAAATCAAAAAAAGACAAATTAGTGTATCTCCAACATCCCTCCACTGGAAATGGAAGACCATTATTTATAAGCCCATTCAAGTGGTGGTAGTAATTTGTCACATGTATTAGAACACTGTTTTAACCTGTTTCCTGAGTGACAAGGGAACTGTCAGCATTGAGTGAAACACTGAGAAAAGCATTTTGCAGCAGGTGTAATTTGAAGTTCAAACAAATTACAATTTAAGTCATACACCACACAGGCTCTACCATAATTATGGGGCTGTGGTAGGATATGATACTGTTGGAATTTGTCATAAAAGGCATATAAGATTCACAGTGAAGAACAATAGTGAGTTTTGGAAGCAAAGTGTTGTCCTTATCAGTAAAATATTCTAAAACCCATAAAACTTTCAAGGATTTTCCCTTTAGAAAAAGAATCGAGCAAAAGAGACAATATTCACCCATTTTTAAGTACAATGATCATGAAACAAATGAAATAGTAACAGGAGCCCTATGATTACTCTAGTTACTTCGAGAATGTATATATGAACCAAGCAAGGTAGCATACACTTGTAATTCCAAGACTCAGAAGGCTGAGGCTAGAGGATCCTGACTTCAAAGCTAGCTAGCACACTGCTCACAGCAATCTCAGTGTTAGCCTGGACTACACAGCAGCTCTCTGGAGAGAGGAGAGAGAGAGAGAGAGAGAGAGAGAGAGAGAGAATTCACATTCTTGCCTCCCTTGCGCCATCAGGGATTAGGGATAAGTATGCATCTATCTATGGGGAAGAGAGAGAGAGAGAGAGGAGAGAGAGAGGAGAGAGAGAGGAGAGAGAGAAAGGAGAGAGAGGAGAGAGGAGAGAGGAGAGAGAGAAAGAGAGAGGAGAGAGGAGAGAGCAAGAGGAGAGAGAGAGGAGAGAGAGAAAGGAGAGAGAGAGAGAGAGAGAGAGAGGAGAGAGGAGAGAGGAGAAAGAAAGACAGAGAGACAGACACAAAGAGAGAGTGGCAGAGAGGCAGTATACATGTATAACCATGCATGTATTTTTACATGAGTATTCATATTAGGTTTATATACAATGACCAAAAAATTAGAAATATGGAAATGTAAACCAAAATCCAAAAAACCTGGTCCATTTATCTTATGCTGATAAAATAAAATATTGCTTAACAATTGAAAGACACACAGTGAACATGGATGCTTTTAAGCACCAGTATGCTGAGTGACAGAAGCCAGAAATTTCTGAAAATGGAAACCAATATATGGTTACAGAAAGGAGACTCATAGTTCTTTGCACATGAGGGTTATGGATCAGGGTGAGCAGAAGAGGTCAGAAAGTGAGATATAAAATGTAAAAAATATTCAAAGACCCATACTCTTGGTTGTGCTGAATCTTACTGGTACATGTTTTAAAAAGTTTTCCTAGAAAAAAGATACACATGATAACAATTTTAGATTTCTTTTTATTTATTTATATGTAGTGTATGCATGTAAGATCAGTTGTATGGGACGGTGGTATATGTCTGTGTGTGTGCACATGTGCATGCAGAACCACATGAATGTGTGTGTGAATGCATAGTGTAGAGGTCAGAGATCTTTATAGAATGTCTGCCTCAATGTTTCCCACTCTATATTTCAGATTTTAAAATTACCTATGTGAATGTATGTCTGTGTGTACACTACATGTATACAGGTACTCCAGGGGGCCAGAATAGAGCATCAGATTCCCTAGAGATGGAGCTGCAGTCTGTTGTGAGACCTTTGATGTGGGTGATAGAAACCCAACTCAGGTTCCATGGAAATATATTATGTACTCTTAACTGCTAAGTCATCTCTCTGTGTAAACTCTGTGTACAATTTAATTCAATAATTCAGTCTGCATTTCAATCAAAATGATTGCCATTAGGAACCCCACTTTCTCACAGACCATTTCTGTTTCCATGATATGCATTTTTTGGGGGACACAGACATGTGATCATTTGAAGGATTTGCCTGTAACATATGTGTAGATTTTCTTTAGATAAAAGACCTTATGTCTAAGTCCCAATGAGATTCTATCACTGGTAGCTTTAGGTTTCTCAGCAGTTCTGCTTCTCAGTATTCTGTCCTGAAAAGTTGTTTCTTGTCTAACAGCCAAGCATTGGTTTATGAATATGAGGCAGAACTTGTCATGCTGAACTCCCTGTCTAATACCATGAGAAATACGAGAAGCTAACAAACTAGCTAAGTAAATGTAGCTGGGGTAGGTTAAGTGTTGATATTGTAGAGAGAAGGGAGATCAGATAGGACTTGAGTCTTATTTTTTCTGTCTTCTAAAACCCTCTTTTGGTGATTAATGTTGTAATAGCTAATTTGCTCTATCATACTTCGGGAACATTATCAAAATTTCTTTTTTTCACTCTGGTTTCACTGAATGGTTCACAGTTACATTTAATGAGCACACAGTGTCTTGCCTTAAACTACATTGAATAAATTTGTTTTCCTCCAAAGAAAAATTATTAGTCTCAAAGGATAATTTGCATACAGAATCAGCCACCTGCTTTGTATTTTTCCATCTTATCACAGTCACACATAGAACTTTAGCTCTGAATTATGCTAATATTGTACAAGTACCAGGTGACTCCACTCCAACATTTATGCAGCAGACAAAAATTACTGCTCTCTGCCACTTGAAATACTGATGTTTCTTCAGTAGGATCAAGGAACTGACAAAATTTTAGTTTCAGGTGAGATATTGCAAATCTGTATAGTCTTGTCAAATAACCTCTGGTCATGTTCTTGTTTTTTTGGAATTCAAGTTTTGATGCATATTTTCATCACATGAGATTTATAAATGGTATTCCTAAATTATTTTCAAAATGGATAATTTATCATCTGAAAATTATAATAAAAATTATAAAATTATTGGATGACCTGACTCTAAATTTAATGTTTTCTTCCTGTGTGGGTATATGAAATGTATTATATGTACATGTGGATGCACATGTGTATGCAGATGAGGATGCACATGCATGCATGCATAGTATGGAGGCCAGAGATCAACTGGGTATCTGCCTCAATTGTTCTCTATCATCCCCTACATTATCATTTTTTAGAGTTTAAAAAATTAACTGCTGTATATGTGTGTTTCTCTCTGCATTTATGCATATATACCACATGTGTATAAATGCATTTGGAAACCATAAGTAGGCATTAGATCCCTTAAAGTGGGAGTTACAGGTGGTTGTGAGTCACCATACATGGGTGCAGGTAACTTAACAGCAGTCATTTCTATTAGGAGCAAGATACAGGATGAACTTTCATCTAAAAAGTGAAAGAAAAAATGCTAATTTTTCCAGAAACATTGACAAAAAGAAAAAAATCACACACACACACACACACACACACACACATAAACATACACTATGAAGAATAAGATGAAGAGAAAATGAAATTAATATTTCTATGTAATATTTTTATGGTGGCTGTTATGCAAAAATCAAAGAAAATCTTTTGCATGCTTCTAAGAAACATATTCACATTTACTAACAGTACTGAACAACAGGCTTCCTTAGGATGGTTTTCATGCATGTAAAGTACTTTGGTCATGTCTGCTCCTCTTACACTCATTCCTCCTCCCCAAGCTTGTTGGTCCCCTACTTCTTCCATTATAATTCCCACTCTACTTTTTTTTTAAGGTTATACAGGGGAATGAGAGGAGAGATATATAATGCTTAGATAGTATGAGAAAATCAGAGACAAACGTATTAGTTCAGAGTCCTACTGAAAAATGCACATAATAAATATATGAGTGATTGTGAATAGCTTCAGGCTATATAAGTAAAAAAAAAAACAAGGCAGGAGAAACCTCCCTTTGAGTTGTTGGTCAGAGTAGTCCAAAAACCTCTGAAAATAACCCAGACTATTGTCACAGCCCTTGATTGCTTCCCAGAAACTGAAGGCAAGAAACTTGTGATGAAGAAAGGCCTTACTTCAGTTGCAAGAGTTGGAGGAATCGAGTTGGTACTGACCTGGAAGCTTCCTCTCATAGTTCTAGAGTATATCATGGAAACTCCCATGGGAGAAAAAAAGAATTAATCGTCCTCCCCCACTGTAAAGTCTAATAAACAGCGACTGGCCCACCAAACTATCTCTATTGTTGCAAATGTTGGGGGGGTAATCAATAGCTAATTGCAATTAAGGACACTTCAATGGAAAGAAGTCATGTGTGGTTCTATAAATATAGTCAAATACACATGGCTGGAGAGGTCATAGATCCCAGAGATAAATTTACTTTTGCTGCATTCCTAGAGCAATGTAATTTCTTACTTATTCTAAACATGCATCCTCATGTTCACAGATGACTGTACATTTCACTCCTCATCACAGTCAGAGAAATTGCTATTTTCAGAAACAATTAATTCATTCTGTGTTATATAGAAAAGTAGTAAACATATATATATATATATACAATATACACATATACATACTATATATATACACACACACAGACATATACATATGCATTGTTGATAATTGTGTAACAACTTGTGTGACTAATGCCCTTGCCTCAAGTATTTAAGCATGGTTAAGATGGTAAATTTGTGTTATATAGATTTTATTATCATTTTTGAAAAATCATACTGTATGAAAAGACAATCAAGGACTGGAGTGATGACTCAGTGGTAAAGAGCACTGACTGCTGTTGCAGAGGACCCAGGATCGATTCCCAGGGCCTACATCCACATAACAACCGCTTGTAATTCCAGTTCCAGGAGATCCTATGCCTCCTTCTGATCTCTGTGAGCATTGCATGATATGATTGCACTTACACACATGCAGGCAATACACTCTTACACATAAAATTAAAATAATGAAAATATTTTTTTAAAAAGACAATAATAACAAAATAAACTTAGCTATTACTTTTAAAGACTTTAGCTACAATATGCACCACAAAGTGATTGACTGTTAGAAAAACTTAAATGACATTGTAGAAATACCAGCAAGATGGCTTTGTCAATGGGCATCAGACACTTTAATAAACAGTTAAATCTTTGTTCTAAAAGAAACGACTTTGCACAAAGTTCAAATCAGCAAAGGATTTTGTGTATTTCATTCCATACATTTTCAAAATAAAGCTAATAACAAAAGTTGAGAAAAAACTGAAAATTCACATCATACTGTTGTGGTAGATTTCATATAAAATAACCATATCCTTTACATTTACTCCTTTTCTTTGAACTTTTAAGCACTGCTTGATATTGAAAGTATTTTTCATCTTTATAATTATAAAGGTAAAGCATGTTTTCTTTCCTTTATTGTTATTTTAATAATATATGCCAATACCTTTATGACCCTAGTCTTGTATGTGTGAATTTCTGGGTTCAGTTCACAGACTTCAAAAACAATTTTTGATTAATAGAAACAATGCAAAGAAATCTTACACTGGAATACAAGGAAAATCCAATTATTCTGTGACTTTAAAAAAACATCAAAAGTGATGGGCTTGGTGGAGCCTACCTTTAATCCCAGCACTTTGAAGACAGAGGCAGGGTCAGCCCGGTCTACATAGTAAGTTCCAGGCCAGCTGGGGTGCAAGGAGACCTATTATCAAATACAAACAAACAAAAAATAACAACAAAAAATACCAAAAGATTAAAAGCATATTGTTGTTTCTAAATAATAGAGATTTAAAAATAGTGAAATTAACATGTAGTTCCTATCCATAATTTAAAATATTTGGAACATTGACAGCTAATGTGCTTTAATTCTTTACTAAAATTTCCATCAGTCTGAAAACTCTGACTTAGAATCAAACCCCAGTGCTTGCCCACTGTACACTGAATTGAGTGACTTCTTTAATCTTCCCATCTTAATAAGGATTTAAAATAGGAAGAATCATGGCTGCATCTTTTGAGGTTATCATCAGAGGAATCAAAGGAGGGTTCATAAAGGATGTAGTATTTGTAGTGAGCTATTGGTTTTTAGATATATCTTAAGAAAAAAGAAGTTGGATATCATTCTCATTTTCCAACTCTTTCTGGCTCATTCTTCTCTTTTAAAAGAACCTTTGCCTTCTTTGGGAAAAAGTAAAATAAACCCATTAGAGCAAATTTTAATGTACACATGATAGACCCGTGCACCTACTTTTGACATAACACATCAGAAGTCACTGGCTCTTGTCCTTCTCAGTGGTTGCCAAGGCTAGACCATGAAGATGATCTGCCATTAGGACATGTGCACAGCAACCTGAGTAATAATGGTCATGGACTTGTTCCTGAGCTTTGAAAAAGTTTTCTCAAAATAACTAAAAACACTCTTGCTCATAAGGCTAAGAGAAATAATGTTGACATTTGGTTATTGTCATGCAACTTGAATTTTACTAACACGAGTGTTTAAACTCTTTCTGTAAACACTATCAAGAGTAGCTGAATGGGTTCTTTTTTCTCTTTACCTCCGTGCTTCCTCACACAACAAAATTCAATGCATACAGAAGGCAACAACTGGCTTAGTTAGAGAGCAAGAGACTGCAGAGTGTATATTCCTGGATAGGACTCCTGTATTAAATCTCACCCATTCACGACTCAGGGACCATTGTGGAAGATGGAGTGGAAAGATCATAAGAGCCAGGGTTGGTACATGTACATAAGGAAAAAGAGGCTTTCAGGACACTGGGGACTTGTTAATATGACCTTGCAACAGTGATGACCCATGCAAAAGACCTACACCAATTCAATCAGACAAAAATCCAGCATAGAATGAGAGAAATGGGAAATGGGCCCTAACCCTAGCCAAAGAACTATTAGCGACTAATTACTGCTGGGTGAGGGAGATTAGATCTTTAAGAGAGTGAGTCTAGATAGGCTGATTAGACTCTAGTGGAGGAACTTGCACCAAGGGACATAAGGGTACAAATGCTTGACTAGATTATGACTTAAAATATGACAGAATGTATGAAATCCAGTGGGGGGCTATGGGTACATGAATGGGGGAGTGAGTCTAAATTTGATTAAGATCTATTATATGAAATGCACAAAAAATTCAATAAATTTTTAATGAATATGGAGCAGAAAAAAATAAACCAATGTTTTATTAAAAAATAGTAATTGTGATACACAAAAAAAATCTACAAATTTAATAAAATGAATTATATTTGAGCAGGAAGCATAAAAATTTAAGTCATGTTAATTAGTAGAGGTAATGAACATTACCATTGAAATCTACTCAATGAGTTTATAGACATACACAGGTGCCAAGGATCCGAGTACAACTGATTATGACTAGTAATAATCAGATACATACAGATTACAGACGTCTGTGCCAACACCTCAGTATTATTAGCAAAAACAATGAGTCTTTCTGAAGAAACAGTATATTTTAAAATGAAATGGAGATCTTTTTTAAAGGTTAAAAACTCATTCAATTTATGTCTCGCAGGGCTAAAACTGAGTTCAGTATTGTATAACTGTATTAACTCAACAAGGAACCTAAAAATTTTATAACCACTTTTGAAAGAGATGTATCTTTGCTCTGGAAACTGATACTGAGTATGTTAAATCTGTAATGAAATGCTTCTTCTAAAAAGATAAATAGCATATTTAAAAAATAGTAATTGAATGATGCTTACTTTTTCTTTAGAAAGCTCACTAACATCTTTTCCACGCCTCTGAAAACTGACATACAACAAATTTGGATTAAATTCAACTGTCTGATTCTGTATACTTTAAAATCTGTGAATTGTCTCTAAGTGCACTTTTTTGCTGTCTAAATTGCTTAGTGAGTATCTACAGTATCTCATTCTCATTCTGATGACCTCTTCATTTTGACCTATCACTGACCTCACCCTTGCCATGTTATCTGTCCCTTGTCAGGTGTGTCTCCAACCTGCCAGTGTCAGTAATCCCATGGTGTGCTGGAGAGCTTCACTTATTAACTTGACAGCCCAGGGAAAGGGAATCTGAGCCTGGGACTTTTCTCTATCTGATTGGCCTGTGGGCATGTGTACAAGGCATTGCCTTGATGGATGAATGATATGGAAGCTACCAGACTACTGTCGGTGGTACCACCACTGGGCAGGTGGTCCTGGGTTGTCTAATAAAGCAAGGTGAGCACAGGCCAGAGGAGGAAGCCAGTAAGCAGCATTCCTCCACAGTCTGTGTTTCAAATCCTACCTCTAGGTTCCTGCCTTTAGTCCTACCTGGCTTCCCTCAAAGACTGCTATGAAAAAGTAAAAGACAAATAAACCCTTTGTTCTCCAAGTTGGTTTTGGTCAGTTGTTTAGCAATGAAAAGTAGGATACATCATCAGCTGGCAGTGCCATAACGCCACAGTCTACATTTTCAGATCCAGGGAACATTTTAGGTTTATTTTTAATGCATTTTCATCTTCCTTGACAAACACCCTCTTTCAACTATTCACACTTCATCAATGTCATATGGTTTATCACTGGGACACCAGGAGGCAAAGACAGCTGCACATTCTGCTGTCTGCACATGAGCTTCATGAAAGATGTACAGTGACCAGTCACTGAGAAATTTGAAAGGACAGATATGATTGGTCATGAACCACAGCTGTTGTTTACACAGTGATTTGAAAACTGAGGAGCCAGAAATGAAGTTTGTAAATTGTAGAATTACTCATAGTTTACATACCATACCAACTGAAATTCTAGTTACATTGTGAGAAAATGAGTGCTAAGCCATCCACATTCATCCAGGCAATCTAGATCTCATGTGTATTAGTGTAAGAGACAGGGAGAACTGTCTGTGTCTGTGTTTAGAATTTTCTTCCCCATGACTACATCCTAGAAAATGTTTAACTCCAGTAAAGTGGCACTGTGAGTCAAAGTTTTATGTTGGTTGAGGCAAAATATTGTTTTTAATTTGAGATGGTTTCTTTCAGAATTTTGCCTGATAATTCTTTGCTGCCTTCTATATCCTAAGTTATTAGCTTTAATATAAATTGGAAATTAATTTTTATGAATGATGTGAGGAAACGGACTAGGTTCCTCACTTTTAATAAGTATATCCACATAATCTGAGGAAAAAAAATTAAAATACTTTCCTTTTTAGAATATAGTCCATGAGTATCTTTTTTACAATTAATTTGATTACACAGAAATAAATACATTTCTAGTTCTTATAATACTTTAACCTTAAAGTCAACGACATTAGTAATTTCTGTTTTTTGTTCTTGTGTTTACAACTGAATAGTGCTTAAAATTTTCTACATAAACACAATGCTATCTACAATCAGAAGGATTTTTCATTTTTACTTTTTCAATTGTTATCATAAACAAGTTACTTCTGTTTTTAATATAACAAGCAGGGAACTTCGTATTTTCAATATAAGTTAGTATTTGAATTATTCTCTGTGTTTACTGTTAAGTATGCTACATATTGATTTGTTGGGTTGGTTAGACACAGAATTCTTACTTTTTAAGAGAATTCCATAAAGAACCATAATTACTTGTTTCTGGGAATGGAGAGATGGCTCAGCAGTTAAGAGTACTGACTGACTGCTCTTGCAGAAGACCCAGGTTTGATTCCCAGTACCCACATGGTGGCTAATAACCATGTGTAACTCCAGTTCCAGGGGATCCGATGCCATCTTCTGACCTCTTCAGGCATTGCATGACATGGGTGCACTTACACACATAAAATAAATAAAAATAATAAATAAAATATTTTTAAAAATACTTGTGTCTGTAGCAGAGTGAGTATGTGAGTGAGTCAGTATGACTCTGAATTCAATGTTAGGTAAATTAAGAGAACTGTAGAAATGAAATGAAAACTCTGGCTTTGTACTGAATCTATAAAGGGAATATTTGAAGTGAAATTTGTAGGATTTGACTCATTAAAATAGACTCTTACTCTTGATATTAACAATATGACAGAATGGTTTTCTATTAATTCATATTTTACTTTTCCTCTCACAGGCTTGGAGGACAGTATTTTCGTACCAGTTGTACAATTTATTTAAATATTTTTTTGTTGATGAAGCAAATAGTATTGAGTTATTGACCACCAAAATCATAGAATTATTTGCATTGAAGCTTATTTAATAGAACTGATGACATTATGGCTTTGTTTGGCTCAAATTATCTGATTTTACTTTAATTTTTCTTTCAGCAATAATATACTATGCCTTTTCTTTTCTATGCTCCCTCAGCACATTAGTTATTGTTCACTGCAGAAATTCTAGCTATATATGACTTTAAAAGCCTGAGCATTTGTACACATCAGCAAACAGGACTGCAAGTGTCAAGAGGTAAGCTAATCAAGATTAATGTATTCCTTTAACAGATGGTTACAATGTTATTAAAATGCAAATGATTGGTTTCTGCTAATTGTTCAACATCAAAAACAATTAATCAGATGAGTTTTTTTTTCATTTCCTGATAGCTTTGTAGATTTTACCTCAAGAGATTAGCATAAAAGGCAACTATGTAAATTTTTCCCACTAACCCCAAGAGAGTCAATCAAGTTGAAAGAAAAGTGGAATAAAGATTATATATTTTCAATGGTGGAAAGAATCCTTTTAGTACTGTAATGTGCTCATGCATTGTTTCACATCCAGTTTAGCTAGTCTCCTTTTAATTCTATTTATTAGACTATGTATGTAATGATGGGATTTGGTACCCTAGTTGAAGTCAGAAAGGACAAACTACCTGTCTAAGTAAATAAAATGTTCCACAAAGGGAATGAATGAATGAATGAATGAATGTATGTTACTAGAAATAACATGGAAATTAGAATTTACAAATTGAGTAGACATGTCAACAGACAATTATGGAGCAATGATTAGCTGCAAAAATTACCCTAATTACTTAGACTGTATCCTAAGCTGAACAGATCTTTGATCATTTGGAGAAACAACTATAGAAATACTTAAGAAACAAATCCATAAAAAATTTCAGAAGGTACAAAATGCAAAATACATTAATCATGTGTTAAATGTCCTAGAACATGTGGGTTTTGTTCATGTTGGGTAGGTGTGGGCCAAAATGAGGGCCTGGCGTTCCTAGAGTTCTTTGATTTTGTTCAATTTTGTCTTGTTTTTAAGAGAGTGTCTAACATGTCATTCAGGCTGAATTGAACTTCCTGCCTCAGCTTACAGGGTAGTAGTGCTAAGAGTGGTATATTGTTGGGATAGTTACGGGCTTTTGGTAGATGATCATATACCAGTGAAAAACTAGGGGAGTGTGGGGGGGGCACATGTACATACTTATGTATGTATGAATGCTCATCTGTATGTGGGTGCATGTGGAGGATGTGAACAGCTTCTCAGTAAAGTGGGTTCTGGAGATCATTACCTCCTCGATGCTACAGTTTTGTTTGTTGCTTTATTATTGGTTTATTTATTTATTATTTATTTATTTATTGAGATGCACAACCCTTTCTATGTATGTTTTTGTTTATCATGTTTTTAAATTTTGTTCTTTATTATAATTTATTTTTATGTTTTTTTATTTTTATTTTATGTGTATGAATGTATTGCCTGCATGTATGTAAGTGCATCCATGCCATACAAGGCCCATGGAGGTCAGAAGTGGCTTTCAGATTCCCTGGAACTAGAGTTATGGGCAGTTATCAGTTGTTATATGGGTGGTGGGAACAGCTGAACTGGGACCTCTGCAAGAGCAGCTAGTGATCTTGACTGCTGAGCCATCTCTCCAGCCCCCTCATTTTGTTTTTAGTTCTTGAGAACTTCATATGTTTGCAACAAAATATGACCACATTGACCCCCATCTCCTATCTTCAATTCTTTCTATATCCTCCTAACCACATCTCCATCCACCTTCATATCTTTTCACTTTACATAATGTACCAAATTCACTGTTTCTCATATGTTCATAAGACCAAGCCAGACAAAATCCCAGCGTCAGTAGGACATGATCTCCAGACCCGACTCCTTATTAAGAAGATATTCACAGTTTATAGTTGCTACAGGAAAGAGAATGGCTTTTTTTAAGGATGCCATCACTGGTGGGAACCCATAAAACAGTGGATGGCCTGTGTGCATTTTATTATTACTATTACTATTATTATCATTACTATTATTATTACTATTATTATCATTAATTGATTTTTGAGGCATGATCTCTCTGTACACCCAGCTGGCCTGGAAAATACTATATAGATCAGGATGGCCTTGATCTCATAGAGGTCTTCCTGACTCTTTCTCCCAAGTTCTGGGATTAGAGGTGTGCACCACCAAGACCGGCCTGTGTACATTTTAAAACACAATGCAGTAACACTTATTTTGAACAACATCAGGAGAAACGGGATTATTTGAAGTGTAACTGCAAAAACATTTTGGTCTGGCTTCTACGAGAAGGTGAGATTTGAGCAAAGATATAAAAAAATAGAGACATTGATAAGTTCAGGTATTTTGAGAAAATGAATTACCGCAGTTGTACAATTCCTTACATAAGACCTTATCGGACATGTTTAGGAAGAGTAAATGGACAAGGGTGACTAGGATGTAAGGAGGATGTGGCAGATAGTAGGAGACAGGAAGCTAGAGTTGAAATGAGGCAGACCTTCAAAGATTTACAGTACTTATTATTAACTATGTGTGTGAATATGGGAATAATTGAGGAGATATTATGAAATTAATTTAAAAGTATTTTAGAGCTACATCAGTGCATACATTACAGAAGGGGACAAATACATGAGTAAGGACACTAATTAACAGACGATGGTGGTTCTCACCAGAATGATGGCGTTCAGGTTCTCTAATTAGAAATAAGAACCAGCGTATTTCATACATGAATTCTTTCACACAATAAGAATTTATAGAATAATTCCTTGCATGAGCTTTTTTCTTCTGATAAACAGAGAATATAGCCTGCTATTAGATGTGACTATTTATTGGGTGTGAGTCTTATATAACAGGAGGCGGGAGAAAGGGAGTAGGGAAGCTGCAGATAGGAAACCAATTCCATAGCCATGACAGGAGACAGGGTAAAAGGACTAGATGGGAAAACCCTTGCACTCAAAAGCTCTTGGAAAATCATGGCTGGACCCTGAAAGGACTTCAGTTGACAGAGGTCTGTCCTGTAATCTCCTCTAGGTTAGAATTCGAAGTTTTAAAAAATAAAAGTGTCAGATTTAAGTGGTGTGGTGGTTTGAATGAGAATGTATACCATAGGTTCCAAGTATTTGGACATCTTTTTTTTTTCCCAGTTGGTGGTGGTGTGCCTGATTGAAAATGCGATTGCTCAAATTTTTGCTCCTGTTGCTATGACTCCTAACCATTAAGGATTCTAATCCCTCTGGAATTGTAATCTAAATAAATTCTTCCTTCTCTAAATTTCCTTGATTATGGTATTTTATCAAAGCAACAGAAAAGTAAGGAATCCAGGATTTGGTATCAGGAGTGTCTGGTTTTGCTGTGAAGAACCTGACCATGGGTAGTTTGGAGGAAATTGGAAAATTTGGGAAGTTTGGCCTAGAAAAATAGTTGGATGTTGTAAGCTGAGTTTAATAGGAAGTTCTACTAAGAGTATTGAAGAAATTAGTATTGAGAGCAAGGTAGTTTCGGATGGAAATAGGGACTTAGGCAACAACTGGAATACTTTGGCAAAGAGTATGGCTGCAGTCTGTGTCTATAGCCTAAGAGTTTGTCTGAAGCTAAGTTGAAAAGCAGTGGACTCTTTGGTTGAAGAAACTTCAAGAAAGCTTAACATAGAATCAGTGGTGTATCTATTATTGATGAATATTAGAGTTCTACAATGAAAAAGAGCAAGTTGGGCAGAAAGAAATGCATAATGTTCAGTTTAGATTGAAAACCAGCACTAGGAAGATTTTAGAGCCAAGGCAGGTGCTGAAGGAGAGGCTCCCTTTGATCAGGAGATCAGAGCCATTAAGGAGATGCCTATGGATATTCACTTAAATACTGGAAAGACTACCTTCAGGGAAAGACCACACCCAGTTAAGCCTCCTACCTGGGAAAGGAAAACAACTGAGGAAGAAAAACACATCACAGGAATGCTTCTAATGTGGAAGAAGAGGGCCAGGATGCACCCAAGGCTGGCAGTTGAACTTGAGGTGTTGTTGACATTGAGTTGACTTTAGACACAAAAGATGCACAAGTGAAAGGGTCATTGGTTTTTATTCCATGATTTCAGAGAGCTGCCAAAGCCAGGCAGTGGGCAGTGGCATCCCTGCCTAAGAAGGCCCTGACAGATCAGTGCATGAAACCACTGAGGTGAAGCCTGTTGGCTAGAGCCATGAATCATCTGCCAAGGAGAGCTTCATACAGGGAGTGCCAATAGCCTAAAAGACATATGCATGTTGCGTGCAGCAAAGCTGGAGGGGCTGAGCCAGCCCCTTTCTAAGTGGACCAAATGCACTTTGAATTTTTATGGTCATGAACCTATGAGGGCCAAGCAGTAGAATGTGGTGGCATAAATGAGAGTGCCAACACAGGTTACAGGTTTTTGAACATTTTGTTCACAGTTGGTGGTGCCGCTTAGGGAGGTTTTAGAAGATGTGGCCTCCATGGAGGAGATACACCATTGAGGGCTAGGCTTTGAGTGTTCTTAATACTTGCCAGATTACCAGTTGCTCTCTGTTTCCTGTGCCTGCTTGAAGATGTGATTGCTAGGTTTACTGTGCCTGCCTCTCTGCAACCATGACTCTCCTGGCCATTATGAAGTCAAATCCCCTCAAACCGTAAGCTTGCTCATATAAATTCTTCCTTCTATAAGCTTCCTTGGTCATAGTGTCTTATCAAAGCAACAGAAAGCTAACAATATTTAAAAGAGTAAAAAGAAATTGGTTTATTGGGGCCAACTGTATGGTCTTAAACACCCCAAAGCAAAGTACAACCAAAGATTAAAGTGATCAGTGTATTTCTTTAAGACTTCAAGTAATTACACTTCCCAGACATTAGGCTTAAGTCTGTATAAAAAGTTATTTAGACAATGACTTCTCATTGATGATTTTGTTCCTAATCAGAAAGTGCTGCTCAGGTGTAAGACTTCAAATCTTGGTCTGCAGTACCATAGTGTCCACCTGTAGCTAAGGAAGACAACCCTCTATTGTTCTAAAATGATGGCTAAATTTGTTTTCTCCCCCTTCTAGAAGACTTTGAGGGGAAACTGACAATGATTCTAACCACTCCAACAGCTATCAAAGTACCTGAAAGAAATCCTGAATCCATCACTCTCGAGTCCAGCCTTGGCAGACAAAAGAAAAATGAGGCAGAACTCAATAGAGTGATGCTTTTAGAAGCTCTCAAGATTCTATGGGCTCTTGTGTGTGGGTCTGTGCCTTGGAATCATCCAACAAAGAATTAAGAAAAATGGACTATTCTTCTCCCATCACCTATCAATTACCAACAGATCCTGAGATTTCTGAGCAAGACCTGGAGCTTTCTGCCTGCCTTCCCCATTTTTGCTAGGCCCCTGCTTGGTTTGAGTTTCTACAGTTCATACTGTCACTAGTGCTATGGGTTCATATGCGCAACTATCCTGTGGTGAAGAGACAACAGGTTCTTTGTATTCATCACCACCTATGTCTCTTACAGTCTTTCTGCCCCTAGTTCTTTAATGATCTCTGAGGCTTAGGAGAAGAAAGTGAGATATAGTTGTTTCATTTAGGACTGAACAATTGACAATCTGTCATTCTCTGTGTGTTGACCATGTTTGGATCTCTGTGTTAATCGCTATCTTCTACATGAACCAGCCATACCAGTCTTGGACATAAACTGTGCTCAAAGACTGTATTGTACTCTAGAGATACCTGTTCATCCATACTCATTGCCACCCTTTTCACAATAACCAGGAATTGGAAATAACATAGATGCCATCAAGGGAGCAATGGATGATGAAAGTATGGTGCATTTACACAACTGATATTTATTCAGTTATTTTTAAAAATGAAATTTGAGAGCTGGAAAATGGCTCAGCAATTAAGAGAACTGGCTGCTCTTGCAGACAACCTGGGTTCAGGTCCCAAAACCCACATGGCAGCTAACAACCATCCTAACTCCTGTTTCAGGAGATCTGACTCTCTCTTCTGACATCTGAGGGCATTGCATAACACAGGTTCATTTTATAAATGCAAACAATACACTTATACACATAAAATGAAAAAATAATAAATAAAATATTTTTAAAAGAAA
The DNA here is from genome assembly GCF_000622305.1 of Nannospalax galili. Lineage (NCBI taxonomy): Eukaryota > Metazoa > Chordata > Mammalia > Rodentia > Spalacidae > Nannospalax > Nannospalax galili. Next base: position 2,834,511 of record NW_008358517.1, read on the forward strand.
AATGAAATTTTGAAATTCACAGCCATTCTATTTACTTTCTATGACTGTGATAAAAACGCTGACCAAAACAAATTTTGGTAGGAAAGGGTTTATTTGGCTTACAGCTCATAGTTCATTGTCAAGGAGGCCAAGGCAGGAGCTCAGGGCAGGAACCTGGAACACAGATCATGGAGTTACATTGCGTACTGACTTGCTTCTCTGGACTGTACTCAGCCTGCTTTCTTATACAACAAAGGGCCACCTAACCAGAGGTGTCACCATCCACAATGGACTGGGCCTTTCCACATCACCCAACAATCAAGAAAATGCCTCATAGACATGCCCACAGGTAAAGCTAATGGAGGAAACTCCCCACATTGACAACTGAAGCTATTCAGGACTAAATGGATGGATCTTGAAACAATCATCCTGAGTGAGGTAACCCAGACCTGTAAAGACAAATGTCACATGTACACTATCCTAAGTGGCTACCAGCTTTATGTCTTCAGATAGGTGTGTTTCCTTTGGAAAAATCCTTATGTGTAAGGTAAAAATGAAAGAGATATAGGGGTACGTTCAGAAAAGGGGAGATAGAACCAGTGATGTAAAGGGCAAGTGGGAATAATTGATAAGACACATTTAATGGGGACTGGTTTGTGGGTGGACAGAAGGACTAAGAGTAGGAATAACTAACCCTAAAATACTTTGGAAAGAGTTATATGGAAATTGGGTATAGAAGCTTCTTTCAGTATATTTTTATGTAACATAAAAAAGAGTTTAAATGCACTTCCACTACAACGGTGGTTCAATGGCCCTAGTAGACACTGTAGGCTAGCAAATGAGAAACCAAGTGCCAGGCATGGACTTCCTCTTTTGGAGTTGTTGAGCACAGAGATCCCATAGGTCCTCAAACAATATTGACTATTGCCATTACACTTGGTTACCCACCAGAACATGATGGTAAGACACTATTACCAAGAACACTACATTCCCAAGTCTTAGAACAAACAAGGAGAAATCATTTTGATATTGTCCTTGAAGCTACATTTCTCCTGGCTAGCTTATATAGTATTAGAATATGATAGGCATGGTATTGGCAGAGAAAGGTACTCATCAGTCATACCCAGTTGTGAACCCTGTGAGCTACAATAGCAACTCATTTAGCAAAATGTGTCCACTTTTGCAATAGTGGCAGGTATGCTAAGGGGGTAACCAACACCTTCTAATTGGATTTAAGACCCGCTTAACAAGGTAGAGTCCATACAGAACACTGTTAACAGGATTAAGAACCTGTAGCTAGATAGGTCACAAGGCATAAGGGACAATGTATTGCTATCATTTTGCTAAAAAGACTATATCAATGTGACTCATAATGACATTACTATACTCATAGATTTATGAGGGAATGTCAATTTAAATTTCATTAACAATATTTTTCACAAATACACATTTTATCCATTATTTTTTAAAGGCTAATGTTTTTGAAAAAACTTCAATTTTTGTGTGTATGTAGCTCTGTATGTTTGTATGCAGTAATTGCATATGTATGTGTGGGTTTAGGTATATGGAGGGAGAATGTACATACATGTGTGTTTGACTGCATGTGGAGGTCAGAATAAAATCCCAGGTGTGGTCCTCAGAAAGGCCATGCCAGTCCTTTCTGCCAAGGTATCTCATTAATGTGGAGCTTGCCAACCAGGCTAGGCTGACTGGACAGCTTGTTTCAGGGACTTGCCTGTTACACATTCCCTGTCCTGGGATTTCCAGCATGCCTGACATCTTTATGTAGGTAATAGAAGTCAAACTCAGATCTTATGTAGCAAGCACTTTACCAACTGAGCTCTATCTCCACACTAATTTTTTAAATTGATCAACATGAATTAAAAATCAAATATACTGTATCTCTAAATCATCACATTAGGCATACATTGTATATACTGTTACAAAATAATCAACCTTTGATAAGGTTTTCAATTCAAAAATATTTACTGATACTTTTAACATGTATGCACGGGATAAATATAAATTTGTATTCACTTTTTTATCATTGTTTCCTATCTAATGATATGACTTTTTTAAAGTTGTAATACCTTTCAAGTCACATGCCTTTCAGATCTTTTTTGATCTGTATCAAAAACAGGTGTCATAAAAACCTTAAAGATGAAAGTAGCTGGTCTTGGCATAGTGAAAGAAAATTTCCCCTCACCAGGTAGAATAATTCTCAGAGGAACATCTGCTTTGAAAGTCATTTTAGCAGCATCTTTAATGGGTACACAACAAAACAAATACAATGCTACTTTGGAAATGGAAATACAAAGTAAAGATGAAAGTGTATGTGTTTACATGCATAGATTAGTAAGTGGTATCTTTAAGTCACTATGTATACACCTCAAAGCAAGCTTACATTTTAGTGTTTAATACTGCTTTATGATTAAGTAACATATAAAGCAAAACTAAGTCTATGCTCAATCAATACTTCTATAACCACAATACAAGATTCATTCTTTATTTTTAAAATAGTTTATATTGATTCAATAACTTTAAATAATGTACTTGATCATCTTCTGGTCAGGTCTCCATCTCTACCATCACCTTACTAACTTCCCCAGACTTCATGTCCTCTGTTGTTATTTATCTGGATTATTTGTTTGTTTATTTTTTTGTTTAAAGGCTTAGTAAATCTAATCCCTTGGTCAATCTATCAAGGGTCATACCAGTAGGGAAAACTGATGCTCCCTCCCCCAGCATCCATCAAATACCAATAGATCCTCAATAGGGACTGGGGTTTCATGCCGATCTCCCCATTCATGCTAGTCCCCTATCAGGCTTGGGTTTTCACTGATCATGTGCACTTTAAAAATTGTTTTACTCTTATTTTGCTCTGTTACTCAGACACGTTCTATCTTTATAAAAAGAAGTCAATTATACTCTTACATTTTCATAAGTGCTTTCCATAACTCGGGTAACATTAAGAGTTTAATAGATTTGGAGTCCGTGAAAAAATCAGATTATATTAATTTTACTATGAGACATATTTATCATACATTCCAGGTTTTCCTTTTATACATAATGTATTTTTAAAACTTGGTTATTTATTCTCAGATTTTTTTACGAATCAAGCGCTATCAACAACTTCTTTATGATTAAATTTTCTAACATGCTTCAGTATGAAAGGCAAATGCCTCATTAGTATTCTGAAAAATTAAAAATTTTCTTTTAAAAAAGACGCAAATAATGTATTCCCACCATTCTCATATTGCATGTGCTTTATTATAATTTAAAGGGGACAAATGTAATATAGGTGTTAACAGACAATAACTTCTAGATGTGGAATATAAGGTAGCATGATTATAGAAGCCTCCTAAATTTGTTATAATTCATTTCAAAGATATTTTAATTTTGTCTTTCATTTTAATGGATGCTGCTAGACAATTTAATTAGGCTATACACAAGTTCTTCTAAAGGACATTAATATCCATGACTGAACCGATTTTGAAACAAAATCTATATTGATAATTCCAGTTGGTGTACTTTCTGCCCTCACTGTCAATTTTAATATAATGGCTTTGATCAATAAAAAGGTACTAAAGAAAAGTTTTGGTTATAGGCAAGGCTGGAATAGAATATTCATAATGGCATCATACTATACAATATATTAGTAACATTCTCATCATTAACCAAAAATCTTTAGAATGAAATCACTTATTCATGAAGAAATACAGTCTATCATAATGAGAAGGAAAGGTGGTATGAGCCTGAATCTGATGATCATATGATACGTGCACAGTCATGATATAGAGATGAGTGCTGGTGATCAGCTCTCTTTTTATTCAAAATTTTATATCACCTACTTCTTAAACATATCTAAAAAAAGAAACTAATTCATTAAACTCACACAAAAAAAGCACCTTAATGAAGATATAAATGAGACTAAACTTACTATTCATTCATTGCAAATCTGAATGACAAATTCTTTTTTTTTTTTTACATGTTTAAATATTTCAAAGATGCTTTTCTCCAAGAAGCTTACAAGCATAGACTGGAAGATTATTCAGAATCTCTCAGGAGATATTCAAATTTGCATCTTTATCATTATGCTAATGTAGTCAACTGACTAGAGAGTATAGCAGCCAAACACTTAGACCCCTTTCACCTAGAACATGTTCAAGAAAGTAAAATACTTGCAACTTCTTTTGCATTTATATACCAGATGGCATATTTTCAATTGTTTGGAAATAACATGTAGATAAGTTGGAATGACTTATTCTATGCATTAAGCACTTTGCCTTGTGAAGACTGAACATCTGGAAGGCTAACTGGTTCTAATATAGAGAAATCTGATGCCAACCTGCATCACAGATTTAAAAAAAAAAAAGGTTCAGCTATCCAGTTTAAGCAAAGCAAGACTAAATGAGTACTAATAATATTTTGTCTATGTAAATAAAATGCAGTCTATATTTCTTGAACATTTTGAAGAATACAACTTACATAATAACACAGATATTCAATTATTAGGAAGGGCATCCTTTCTTAAACTACTGTGTTGTGTAGGACTGTCCTCCAACAGACAAACAAAAGCCAGACACCATCTTCCAAGATTGGTTCCTCTCACTAACCTAGGATCATCACAGCTGAGCTTGTTGAGTGTCACGTCCCACAAGGAAGGAAGAGTAGAAAGAGTCATGGGACCCTTGTCTGAGACTTAGGTCAAATCTACCAAACTTCCAATCAGTCAGTCCTAGGTGCACATGGTCTGGGGGAGGGGCTAAGAGTATATTGGCTAAGGCAGCCTAGGGGAGGGTCTCTAGACATATTTTGTGGTTATGAGGAAGCTACATCTAGGCTTGGGTAATGACTCTCCTGTGCAGCATTATGGGGGAGAACCCACACTCGTGTAAGTAAACCCTCTCCCATTGCTTTGTAGGAAAGTCCAATAAACTCAGTGGTTTCTCAGACTGCAGTTTGGTGAAATCATACCTCATTTTGTGGTTGGGACCAGCCAAGAGAGAAGGGGGAAGACATTTCTTACACTCCCCAGAAGGAATTTTAGCAACATACTGGTTATTCAGTTTATATGGATAAATGTTCTACGGAGACTGTTCTGTGGAATCCCTCAGTAATCCAACTGATTCTATAGGTATTTGAGTTATAACTGGGGCATCCACAGAATAAAAATAAGCAAACTTCATTATAAATATGCCACTGTGCTATCCCGTTAGCTTTGCTAAGAGCATTAGCAGAAAAATTGTAAAAACTAGAGTTGGTCTATGAACATAGGGAAACAGAGGTTATGAGTACAAGACCATGTCAACTCAATCAGACAGGATCCCAGAGAGGTGCTAGGGAAATGGGTAGTGGCCTGCCCTAGCCTGAGAACTGTAGGAGACTGGACTGCTGGGTGAGGGAGAGTAGAATTCAGATCTCTAGATAGACTGAATAGACTCCAGTGGATGATTTCACCAAAGGACATTTGTGCAAAATGCTTGACCTGATGGAATTTAACATGTATGGCAGAATACATGAGGCCAGGTGTGGGGGGTTGTGGATGTGGAAGAGGGTCTTAATTTGATTAAGAATTATTGTATGAAATGTAGAAAAGCTCAATAAAAATATTTTTAAAAATTAGGTGTCAATAAAATTGAAGTATATTGCTTTATACATTAATATAGCTCCTTTTAATTTTTTGTAGGGATGTGTACTTTCTGGTCAGTGAGATACCTTAGTTGGAAAAGGTGCTGCACAGCAAGTACAGTAACATGAGTTCAATCTGACCCCCATAAACAGAAAAAGAGAATCAGCTAAAAAAAGAAACTAATTCATTAAGTTGTCCTTTGACTTCAACATTTGTGCTGTGGTACATGTACATACATACAAAATAAATAAATGCAGAAATATTTATTTTAAAATGTTTGCTTTCAACTTATGTTGGTTACAAAATTTAAAATAAGTTGCTTACAAACTACATACATCTCGGTCAACATTTTTCAAGTAATATCTGTATTGATTCTTTGAGAATTTCACACAAAGTGTTTTGATCATATTCAACTCCATCTCCACTTCTCAGATCCACTCCCACATCCCTACAACCTCACTTCGTGTCATATATGAATATATATGTATGGATATATACACACGTACATTCTTTATGTATGATAAAGTCCCCTTTGTGTTCCTCAAATACTCTTGAGTGTGAGTCCATCACCTGGAGCTTGCTCAACCTACCATGAATCACATTCTTACATAAAATTGACTCTCCCTCTTAGCAGCTATGAATTTCCTCTAGTTCTTCAGCTAGGGCTGGACTTCGTGCCCCTCCCCAGACTCTGTGCTGGAATTTTATCTGCCATGCATGTTTTCCGGTCTTGTGCATGCTGTCCCAAGCTCTGTGGGTCCACACCCACAAGTTTCTTGTGGGTCCATGTGGCTAACTTCCTTCTGGAGAGTAACAAACAAGATCTGCCTTCTCCTCCTTTGGTTCCAACAACAAGCCCAGGTATGATTTCACCCAACTGCTTTCTGGGAAACCCTTGAGCTTATTGGGCTTACTTTCAGAGAAGTGGGAGAGAGTTTACTTATATGAATTTAGATGCCCCTCACTACCTTTCAAATGCCTCACTGGAAAGTTTTCATCCAAGCCAAGATGGTAACTTCCCCAAAGCAGCATGACATGTTGAGAAAGCCTCCCCTCAACTACCTTGGTCTATATAGGCTTAGCTTTCCACCCACACCACAAACAACTAGAGCCAACTGGTTGTGTTGTGACTAAACCTCCTTCCTTGCTGTCAAAGAGCTTAGCTGTGATGATCCTAGATAAGTGAGCACAAGCAAGATTGAGAAGGTAGCATCTGTCCATCATCTGTCTGTCAGAGCAGTCCTATTCAGCACTCCAGAAGAGATTGTTTCATAGTATTCATTCATCACCAATGGCTCTTTCAATCTTTTTTCTTCTACAGAGATTTTCCCTGATCCTTTTAGAAAGAGATGTGACACAGATGTCTCAATTTGACTGAGAACTCCACAGTCTCTTATACTCCATGGGTGGATCAATTAAGGGTCTCTGTGTTACATATCATCTGCTGCAAAAGAAGCTTCTCTGGTGATAGTTAAGAGATAAACTAATCTAAACAGTGATACATCCTTAGGAATAAGTTTAACAGAGTAATTAGTGGGTTGTCTCATACAGCCTGTGATCTTTCCAGCCTTAGGGTCTTGGTCCTGTTAAAACTGCAAAGTATAAAATCCATCTTGTGAAGGATGCCTTCAGTCCAATCAGAAAGTAGTTGATTACTTCCATAACATTTATGCCACTATCAAACCAGTGGACATATCTTAACTAGCCATTCGTTATTGCAGCTCACAGAGATCATAGCTGGGCAAGATTGGAAATTATTTTTCTCATCTGGTACTGTACATAGCACCTTTTAGCACTATAATAGCAATCCAGTAGAGACAAAACTTTGAGACCAATACTAGCTTTCTTTTTCTTTGTTCTATGACCCAGGTATGTAGAATCTTCATCAATAATGTCTTACCATCAAGTTCTGGTGGGTAACTAAAAGCTATTGCAACATCCAGTATTGTTTGAATGTCTATGGGATGTTCTGTTCAACACCTTCAAAAGACAGAATCCATTTCTAAGCCTAGTCTTTTATTGTTAGCCTGTGGTTACTGGTAGAGATGTTGTCTCTTTGTTATAGGGTAACCTTATTTAAATATATGTATTAAATTTAATATTTAATATTTAATTATAATAATATGTCAGGACTTGGGTTTGCTTTGCTCAGTGGGGGGACCTACTGGCTTTGGGACGGAGAGACTTGATCGGCGACAGAGTCTTGGACCCTGGGACTTGTGATTTTTCAACAAGCCATTTATTTCAAAGTTCAGATGGTTTTTATATATCCCAAGGAACTAGCAGTCACATGGGATATGGCAGTCACATACAAAGATTTAGGGTACAAAGAAACAGGACATTTAGTCTGTTAGTTGGTTCCATAAGATTGTTTAAGCTTTTACTCAAAGTTGTCAATGCCGACCTGGTAATTTATTGGTCACAATGTTTTCTTTATTAGAGTTAAAAGCATGGTAAACTTAGCTTTTACCTCAGGAGTAAACCTTTAAAATGGCCTAATCTGTTACCTAAGTATTGCTGAGTTATTTGTTCAGGACAAGGAGATGAGCTAAGGGTTGTTGATCAAGATGCTTTCCCACAGAGCAGGGATCCTGCACTTATGACCAGGCCACATCCTCCTGCCAGTCTCACAGTGTTCTGTAAGACAAGGATTATAAGAGCCATTGTTTTCAGTGCCCTCCCTTTAGCAAAGAATGCAGCCTGGACTTAAAAGTTTTAGGCTCATTTCACCCTAGGGCCTGGCACCCTGGTTTCCTACAATAATTATATATATGTGCTTTTTTCGATATGACTTGCAAATATTTTTAAAGATTTTATTTATTATTTTTTATTTTCTATGCTTGAGTGTTTTTCTTGCATGTATGTAAGTGCACTTGTGCCATGCAATGCCTGTGGAGGCCAAAAGTGCTACTGTGTTGGATTCCCTAGAACTGGAGTTACAGAAGGTTGCCAGCTACCATACGGGTGCTGGGAACTGAATAAGGCTCCACTGCAAGAAGAGTCAATGTTCTTGATCTCTGAGATATTGCTCCAGCTCTTTCAGTCAAAATTTTAACTTAATAATTTTATATTAGTATATTTACACTGTTCTTAAGGTAGTTTTATAATGTTAGCCCTTCAGTCTTATTTTTATCATATGTGTACTCACTGTTTCTGCTGTTTTTAATTTCTCCGTATTTTCTTATATTATTGTGAGTTTTAAAATCAATTTTAAATACATTTTTGTTAATTTACTTAGAGTGGTTTTGAGTGAATTGCTTCATAGCGTTATTTTGGTAATTCCTCCAATATTCAGCATACATGTTAGGTGAATTACAGTCTACTGGAATACCAATTAACTGTTCTGTAGCTGGAAGGATGTCTCATCAATTTGAACACTTTCTGCTCTCCAGAGGACCCAAATTAACCTTCACATGCTTACACTGGGTAGTCACAACTGCCTATTACTTCAGTTCCAGGGTATTAGATGCCCTCATTTGGTATCTGCAAGAACCAGGCCATCTGACATACATATATACAAACATGTACTAATATACACAGTTTTCAAAAATGTAAATCTTTTGAAAAAGTTTGATGATTCTAGTTTAAAAGTAGGATTCTGGCTGCTGCATATCTCTGTGCACCACACAGAGTTCTAAATTTAATTGTCCTGAGAATCAGATGGCATTAGGGCAAACAAAGTCATTGTGTGTGCCATTTCTAGTCATTCTATTTTTTCCCATTTCTGAAAATTTTCTTAGTGTTTTATTATAATCTAATCTACCAATTTCATTTAATATCCCTTGTTCTACTTCTGTTCCTAAAGAACAATCTTAATCATTATAGAAATAGTAACCCAGGGGGCTGGAGAGATTGCTCAGAAGTTAAGAGCATTGTCTGCTCCTGCAGAGGACCTAGGTTCAACTCCCAGCACCCACATCGTGGCTGACAACCATCCATAATTCCAGTTCCAGGGGATACCAATGCCCTCTTCTGACCTCCACTGGCATTGCATGACACGGGTGCACTTACACACATTTGACAATACACTCATACACATAAAATAATAAAGAAAATTTTGAAAAAGAAATAATAACCCAAAGTTTGCACTCTTGACTTTTGAAAAATGCTGAGTGGAGCTGAACAGCTTCCATAGTATGAGAAGAGAAACAAGTCTTCTAAGCACCAGTTTGGTTACTGTGTTCCTGTAGGTACTAAGATGTCTTTTTATGGTTCCTTTGAAAACATTTTTTATCTTCAGTTAGAATGTGTTTATCTGTGATATCCACTGATGTAGATTTGAAGGCTATCCTATTTAAGGTCTACTCAGCTTCCTCAGACTTTGAGATACATGTTCTTATTCCTACTGAGGATGTTTGCATTGATTATCCCTCAAATAATTTTCCTACTCCTGACTGTTCAGTGTCAAGAAAGTGCTTGGGCGGGGTGTGGAGAGGTAATGCAGTGGTCAAAAACACTTGATATTCTTCCAGAGGACTCAGGTTTAATTCCCAGAAGCTACATGGTTGTTACCAACCATCCATAACTCCAGTTCCAGGGAATCCAACACTGTAGTCTGGCCTCTGTAGGAATTTCGCACGTTGTACACTTACAAACATGCAGGCAAAACACTCATAGGCATAAAATAAAGATAGTAAATAAAATAATAAAATAAAATGCTAGCATAATCACCTCACTTCTTCTGTAGGTTCACCTTGTACATGATCAAGACATCTGTCCTCAACAGAGCCATGAGCACACCTGAGCAGCCTTCTGTGGCTGGGTTGTGTGTCATTGAAATCCAGGACTGGATTACCGTCTTTCATTGAGCACACCTGAGCAGCCTTCTGTGGCTGGGTTGTGTGTCATTGAAATCCAGGACTGGATTACCGTCTTTCATTGATCACCATAAACTTCAGAAAGTAAGAATTAATTTTCAGACATGTTTCAAATAAAATGTTCCCCAGTCTTTAGGTCCATAGACAATTTATCATTCAGTTTTCTTTGGTCTAAGTTTCCCCTTTGATTATCATAACCATTTCTAGGAATCACTATATTTATAAATAACAACCATAGAGTGAAGAGTTGCTGGCCCAAGTAGGATTTTGAATAAATATTCTTTATAACCTTAACGATCTTTTTGTTGTACTTTCTGTGGTTGGCAAAAATTTAAAGAATATTCATGATTGGATTATATAAAATAGAGTTTTAAATATATTTAATCATGAATTTAAATTGATTGACTTTTGGGGTGTTATTTCTTCTTTCAGTTGCTTTAACATTTTGGGGGGGGGTGCTTTTTGAGACAGGGTCTCCCTGTAGCCCCAGCTGTCCTGGAGCTCACTATGTAGTCCAGGCTGGCCTTGAACTCCCCAGTGCTGGGATTAAAGGCGTGTGCCACCATGGGTGGCTTGTTTTAAATTTATAGAATGGGAAAATCCTTTACTTCAAATGAAAAACATTACACGGTGGATCACATGTATTAACTATTTGGTTTTCAAAATATTGCATTTGTCACTCTGCTTCCCTGGGCCTGCACGATCCCAAGGCCACTCTGTGGGGTAAGTTGATTGGGCCCTCAGTGCCTTGACTCCCCAAGCCTCATTCACCCTCCCATCTCCCTGCCCATCTCTCCTCCTAGCCTGGGCCCTGTCCCATACCTTGTTTTGGTGCCCCAGACACCAGGGGAACCACCACTGCTTCCTGATCTTTTGCATCCAGAACAATCCAGTTCCTTCTGGGGTACCCAGAGCCCTCTGGGGTGGCCCAGCCCTCACTTCCCTCTGCTTCCCTGGGCTGCACAACCCGCCAGCCTCTTTCCTCGATGCCGGGGCTGACCTTTCCTCTTCCTGATATTTTGCATCCAGACGAACCCAGTTCCTCAGTGAAGTTCCTATGAGAACTTGAGGCCTCTTCCGGCCCCTGTCTCCCTTTCATCTCTAGGTGGCAGTGCCACCAGCTGCCTTAGACCAGCATCTTTCATGGGCCCTGCTCCCAGGCCAGTCCAACTCCCAAATTCCTGAGGAAAAGATATTTCCTGGAGGGATCCAGACCTGAGGAGCAAGCCTGAAAGCATCTGATACTCATCTGACTCAGGCCTCTGTGGGAACTCCTGAAGACAAAAGCAATCTGGCCACTCCAAAATAAAATCAAAAGAGAGAACTGGAAGCTTAGAGGAACCAGCTTTACATGCCCAAAATGTAAACCACAAAGAAACATAAAGTTCAGAAAAAGAAGCAGACCTAAACTTGAAAGCTTGAGTTATAGGTGAGTGCGCGCGCTGGGTGCACTCCCGGAATGGCACGGCGGGCTTCTCCGCCACTCCAAAAATAACATATTCCACCAAATACCAATAGTTATCTAGAGGAATACAATGAGAACCCCCTAGAGATAATGCAGGACATAGAACTCAAAAGAACAATTATAAACATCATAAACGAATTCATGAATTGAAAGAACAAACAAACAAAGAAATAAAAGAACTGAAGGAAGATAGGCATAAACTTCTGAATGAACTCAGAAAAGAGCTAGAAATGTTGAAGATTAATAAGGCTGAAACGAAGAAGGAGGTGAAACACTCAGTAAGCCAATTAGAAACAACAGGAGAAAGCCTCACCAATAGGATGAAAGAAATGGGAAACGTATCAAGACTGGAAGATAAAGTGGATGAACTAGACCACTCAAGCAAGGATTATGAAAAATTTAAGAAATCACAAGAATGGAATATGCAGGAATTGTGTGACACCATAAAAAGACCAAACTTATGAATCACAGGCATACAGGAAAGAGAAGAATCCCTAGATAATGGCATGGACCAGATCTTCAACAGAATCACGGAAAAAAATTTTGCAAAATTAAAGAAAGAAATGCCCTTACAAATAAAAGAAGCGTACAGAACCCCAAATAGACAGGACCAAAAAAGAAACTCTCCACAGCACATCCAAGTAAAAACACTAAATGTACAAAACAGACAATACTGAAAGATGCAAAAGAGAAACAAGTCACATATAAAGGAAAACCCATTAGGATTTACAGCTGAATTTTCAGTGAAAACTATGAAACCCAAAAGTATTCCCAGTTTTTAATGACCACTGATGCCAACCCAGATTACTATACGCAGCCAAAATATCTATTATAGTCGAAGAGGAAAGTAAAATCTTCCATGACATAAATAGGCTGAAGGAACTCACGTCCACAAAACCAGCTCTTCAGAGAGTTCTGGAAGCAAAACAAAGAGCTGAAGAAGGGAATGACTACATGCAAGTGGTTGCAAAAAGAAATCGAATGAAGGTATAACTGTGGAAAAGTACAGCTATACCATGAGTGTAAACAGAAATAAAAATGACAGGATTCAATACTCATCTTTCATTAAAAACTTAAAATATTAACAGACTGAACACCCAAGTCAAAAGACACAGACTAGGTGAATGGGTTAAGAAACAAAACCGATCTTTCTGTTGTCTGCAAGAAACTCATCTCAGTTTCAAGGACAGACAGTACCTTAAAGTGAAAGGATGAAAAAAAAAAAAAATACCAAGCAAATGGTACTAAGAAAAAAGCTGGTATTGAAATTCTAATATCTGACAAAAATAGACATTAAACTAAAACTAATCAGAAGAGATAAAGAGGGCCACTTCATTCTGATCAAAGGAACAATAAATCAAGAAGATATCACAATCATGAGCATATATTCACCAAACTCTGATGCACCAGCTTCATAAAAACAATACTACAGGACTTTATGAACCAGATTAATACCAACTCATTAATAGTAGGGGACTTCAATACCCCACATCTTCATTAGATAAGTCAACAGGGCAGAGAGTTAACAGAGAGGCATCTGAATTAAACAATACCATATATCAAATGGACTTAACAGACATCTACTGAGTATTCCACCCAAGCAACAAAGGACATACTTTCTACTCAGCACCCCATGGAACCTTCTCCAAAATCAACTGTATACTGCGGCACGAAACAAACCTCAGCAAATACAAGATTTAAATATTTCCATGCATTCTATCAGACCACAATTCAATAAAGCTTACAATCAACACCAGAAGAAGCCCTAATTACCACATGAACACATGGAGATTAAACAACACAGTCCTTAATGATAAATGGGTCAAAAGACAAATTAAGAAAGAAATAAAAGTATTCCTGGAACTAAATGAAAAGGACAATAAAACACAACAAAACCTCTGGGACATGCTGAAAGCTGTCTTTAGAGGGAAGTTTATAGCTCTAAGTGCCTAAATCAAAAAATCAGAAAGAACACAAATAAATGAGATAACATTGCAGCTCAAGACACTTGAAAAGCCACAACAAATAAAACTCAAACCCAGCAGACAAGAAGAATGGAGGAAGAACTTCCAAATTCCTTTTATGAAGCCAGCATCACTCTAATACCAAAGCCAGGTAAAGAACAACCAAGAAAGAAAACTGTAGACCCATATCCTTAATGAACATAGATGCAAAAATTCTCAACGAGATATTTGCAAACTGTATACAGACACACATCAAAAAGATCATCCACCATGATCAAGTTGGCTTTATCCCAGAGATACAAGGATGGTTCAATATACGTAAGTCAATAAACATCATAAATCATATAAATCGGTTCAAAGAGAAGAACCATGTGGTCATCTCAATAGATGCAAAGAACAACTTTGACAAAATTCAACATGCATTTATGTACCAAGTCCTAAAGGGAATTGGACTGGAGGGAGCATACCTCAACATCATTAAATCCATGTATAAGAAACCCACAGCCAACATCATTCTAAATGGAGAAAAACTGGAAACATTCCCACTGAAATCAGGAATCAGACAAGGCTGTCCACTATCTCCACTTCTCTTTAAAATAGTGCTTGAAACTCTTGCAAGAGCAATAAAACAAGATCAGGAAATTAAAGGAATAATAATTGGAAAATAAGAGATCAAATTATCCATTTTTGCTGATGATGTGATATCTAAGAGACACCAAAAATTCTACCAGAAAACTAGGAATTATTAATACGTTCAGTAAAGTGACAGGTTACAAAATTAACCTACAAAAGTCTGTAGCCTTTCTATATACCAATAACAAGCAGTCAGAGAAAGAGCACAGGGAAGCACTCCCATTCACAATAGCTGCAAATATATGTATATATCTCAGAATGAACCTGACCAAAGATTTAAAGAGCTCTACAATGAAAATTTTAAATCTTTAAAGAAAGAGATTGAGGAAGACATCAGAGGATGGAAGGACCTCCCATGCTCATGGATTGGAAGAATTAATATTATGAAAATGACCATCCTACCAAAAACCATTTATGAATTCAATGCAATGCCAATCAAAGTCCCCATGACATTTTTCAAAGATTTGGGAAAAAACCATCCTAAGATTCAAATAGAATCACAAAAGACCTCGGATAGCCAAAGCAATCCTGAACACTAAGAGCAATAATGGGGAGGCTTACTATACCAGATTTTTTTTTTGTCCTTTTGAGACAGGCCACCCTTGTAGCACCAGCTGTCCTGGAACTGACTATGTAGACAAGGCTGGTTTTGAACTTACAAAGATCCACCTTCATCTTCCTCCCATGTGCTGGGATTGAAGGCATGTGCCACCATGCCCAGCCTACTATACCAGATTTCAAGATGTATTACAAAGCTATAGTCATAAAAACAACATGGCACTGGCAGAAAAATAGGCACATAGATGAACAGAACAAAATTGAAGACACAAATATGAGTAAATGCAATTTCAGCCACCTGATATTTGACAAAGGGGCCAAGAATATTCACTGGAGGAAAGACAGCATGTTCAGCAAATGATGCTGACAAAACTGGATCTCCACCTGTAGAAGAATTAAACTAAACCCTTATCTTTCAATTTGCACAAGTCAATTCCAAATGGATCAAAGACCCCAGTGTAAAGCCTGAAACTCTGAAACCGTTAGAAGAAAACATTGGGAAAAATCTACAAGATATAGGTGCAGGAAAGGATTTTCTAAACTGGACATCAATTGCTCAGGAAACAAGGGCAAGAATTAACAAATGGGCCCTCATTAAACTAAAAATCTTCTGTAAATAAAAGGAGACAATCAAGGAAGCAAACAGAAAACCCACAGAATGGGAGAAAATCTTCACCAGCGACATATCCGACAGAGGTTTAATAAGAAGAATTTATAACGAACTCAAAAAACAGAGAACAAGAAGCAACCCAATTAAAAGATGGACTAAGGATCTGAACAGAGCGTTCTCAAAAGAAGAAGTAAAGATGGCTAGAAACATCTTAAAAGATGTTCAACATCACTAATAATTAGGGAAATGCAAATTAAAATCACTTTAAGATTTCACCTCACCCCAGTCAGACTGGCTAAGATCAAGAAAACAAGTGATACCAAATGTTGTAGAGGATGTGGGGAAAGGGGAACACTCATCCACTGCTGGCAGGGCTGCAAACAGGTTCAACCCCTATGGAAAGCTTGTGGAGAACTGTTAAAAAACTACAAATGAACCTGCCATTTGACCCATTTAGACCACTGCTTGGCATATACCCCAAGAACTCATCCTATTGCAGAGACTCTTGTACATCCATGTTTGTTGCTGCTCTTTTCACAATGGCTAAGAAATGGAAGCAACTTAAGTTTCCCTCAATTGATGAGTAGATAATGAATATGTGGTTCATCTGTATGATGGAATTTTACTCAGCAATAAAGAAAGATGAAATCAAGAAATTTGAAGGTAAATGGATGGAACTAGAAACTGTTATACTAAGTGAAGTAACACAGGCTCAGAAAAAAAAGATCGACATATGTCTCCCTATATGTGGACCCTAGAACCAAGTCCTGATAAGTGAGTATGTATCCAGACATAACTACAGGAACCAGAATAATGGAAAGGAACAAGGGAGGTAAAGGAAAAAAAAAGAACCTGAAAGAGAAGAGCAGTAGGAAACAGGCCTTAATAAGTGAGATATGGATAAAAATTGGGTTAGTTTAAGGGAGGGTGGAGGAAAGGGTATACAAGGAACCTAGGGTATAAAGGGAAAGAAGGAGCTCAAGAGAGGTAGGACTGTAGGAGAAGGGTATTATTAAGGGAGAAAGGGGGGAAATGTGGGCATCTTAATTGGGGAAACCATGATGGAGGGGTGACACAATGCAAGAAATAACTAATGCCTAGCTAGTTTTAAAAACCAGAGGGAGCCATATTACTCCAACAACCTACTGACAAATTATACATAGCAGATCAAGATATATATGTCTAGGTAAGGTTTATCTGAGAACAATAGGTCTTTGTCCAAGATTTATCTACATGACACACAGTAATTGGAAGCACCAGATTGGTGGAACTAACCTTCTTGGATGTTTAACAGACATACTTTAAGGCCTATAATTATTTAGTCAAAGGGACATAAAAGACAGTTTTTGCTCCTTGCTCTCCTAGGTCAACTAGTTCCAGGGGACTATGAGTATCTCCCAAAATGTCCTATACTTGTGGTAGGTCACCTATCCTCTTTATCAAGGAGGCTGAGAAGACCCCACCAGATGGACTTGAACCAGTGTCCATTCTATAAAGAAGAGGGTCAACACAGAGGAATTATTTCCTCCATGCTTCCAAACGAAGCCAGCCATGGTCAAGTAGGACCTTTGCTTTATCTTCACATAGGTGGAACTGGTAAAAGAAAGAAGCCATGTGCTCCTCCCAAGCCCATGTGACCCCTGTGGAAGAGATCCTCAAACAACCTTAAGAGTAAAAGTAAATTGGTTTATGTGGGCCAACTGTATGGCCTTAAACACCCAAATGGAATGTATAACCAAAGATGAAAGGGGCCAATATAATTTTTTAAGAGTCCATATATATATAGCTAAAGGCTACATTACAAGCCACAATGCCAGATAGGAGATACCCTCTTTTGAGTTGTTGGCAAGGGTGGCCAAAAGGACTCCCAGATAGTAACCCAGCATAGAATTGGGAAAATGAACAGCAGACCCCAATCTTATCTAAAGGAATACTGACAACTAATTTCTGCTAGATGAGGTACAGCTGACCTTCCTAAAACAAAGACCTCTAGATAGGCTGACTAGATTCACAGATGGACTTGTAGTGGGAAATGGCTAGAGGGGCCGACAACACAGCAGACAGTAGCAGTGATATCAGAGTATAAGGGCCCAAGTCAGGGGAGGGAGTTATGGTAGGGTGCCATCTGGGAAGTTGGTGTATAGTTGAATAAGATGGTTTGGGATGTTCTGTGTGATACACACACACACACACACACACACAAATCAACAAATTAAAAAATGCATTATATTTGAGGATGAAACATGGAAATTTACATCATATTAATTAGTAGATGTTATAAACATTACCATTGACTCTACCCGATGACTCTATAGACATACACAGGTGCCAAGGATCCAAGTGCAACCGATTATGGCTGGTAATAATCATATACATACAGAGTAGAGATGTGTGTGCCAACATCTCAGTAGCAAAAACAATGAGTCTTCTGCAAGAAACAATATGTTCTAAAATGAAATGGAGATCTTTTTTAAAGGTTAAAACCTCATTCAATTTTGTGTGTTACAAGGCTTATACTGAGTTCAATATTGTATAGCTGTACTATTCAACTGAGAACCTAGAAACTTATAGCCACTTGTGAAAGAGATGTACTCTTGTTCTGGAGTATGTTACTGAATAGGTTAAAGCTGTAAGGAAAGGCTTCCTCTAATCATGTAGTTATTAAAAATTTAAAAAAATATATTTACTTCATGTTAAATAGTAGAGGTGATAAACATTACCAGTGAAATCTACCTGATGACTATATATCCATACTCAAGTACTAAGGATCCAAGTGTAACTGACTGTGATTATTAATAATCAGATACATAAAGATTAAAGACACATGTTCAAACATGTGTTAGTAGCATAAAAGCCAGGCGTTGTGGCGCACACCTTTAATCCCATCACTCAGGAGGCCGAGGCAAGCAGATCTCTGAATTTGAGGCCAGCCTGGTTTCCAGAGTGAATCCAGGTCAGCTAGGGCTACAGGGAGACCCTGTCTCAAAAAAAAAAAGTTGAATTTGTCTAACCTGGTGGCACAAGCCTAATCCCAGCCTTGGGAGGCAGAGGCAGGCAGAGCTCTATGAGACTGAGGCAGGCTGGTCTACATAGTGAGTTCTAGGCTAGTCAGGGCTACTAATCTCAAATACTAAAAAAAAAAAAATGAAACAAGCAAGCAAACAAAATAATGAATGATATTTTGATATTGAATTACTTATTTACAGTAAGTTTTTGCTGACCTAGGAGATATTTAATTTCCACAGGGTCACTGGGTCTTATTACTTAGCTCCATCATACATAGATAGTTTCAGTTAAATTTTCATAAATAGTCCACATGCCACTATCAATTTGACTAGCAACATTTGTTGAACATACTGTCTTTTCTCCAACCTGCATTTTTGGCTCTTTTGTCAAAGCTTAGTTGACTGTAAATGTATGTATTTAAATGTAGGCCCTCAATTCTATTCAAATGAACAATGAGTCTGTTGTTATCTCAGTAGAGTGCATCTTCTATTATTAATGATCTGTAACATAATTTGAGATCAGGGATGATAATACCTCCAGATGTTCTTTTTAGTGATCAAGATTATTTTGGCTATCCTGGATTTTTTGTGTTTCCATATGAAATTTGAAATTACTTTTTCCATTTCTGTGAAGAATTGTGTTGGAATTGGGGGGGGGGGTATTAAAATGAATTTGCAGGTTGCTTTTGGTAGGATGGCTATTTAACAATATTTATCTTACTGATTGATGAACATGGGAGGTCTCTCTATCTTCTGGCATCTTGTTTGATTTCTTTCTTCAATGTCTTAAAGTTTTTTCTTGTACAAGTCCTTCTCCTTTGTTAGATTTATTCAAAGATATTTTATGGACTTTGAGGTTACTAGAAATGGAATCATTCCCAGAAGTTTTTCACAGTATTTTTATTATTGATGGAAGGTTACTGATTTGTGGGCATTCATGTTTTATCCTGTTATGTTGCTGAATGTATTTATCAGTTCTAGGAGTTTTCTGGTAGATTTTTTAGTGTCCTTTATGTATTAAATCACATCAACTGCAAATATACTTTGAATTCTTCCTGTCCAATCTGTGTCCTCTTCATACTCTTTTTTTTATTGCTCTTTCTAAGACTTCAAGTAATGTATTGAAGAAAAATGAAGAGTGTGGCTATCCTTGTCTTGATTACGATTGTAAGAATGATTTCAGTTTTTCTTCACTTTGTATGATGTAGACTGTGAACTTGTGCTATATTGCCTTTATTATATTGAAATATGTCCCTTGTACCCCTAAGGTATCCATGTCTATTATCATGAATGGATGTTGGATTTTGTCAAAGGCCTTTTCCTCATCTAATGAGACGATCCTATTTTCCCTGAGTCTGTCTATACATATGTTGATCTATCCCTGCATCTCTGCAATGAAGCAAACATGCTCATGGTGGATAATCTTTTTGATGTGCACTCATATTCCTATTTCTCATCATTCACAGAACTCAAGTCCAAATGGATCACGGACCTTAACACAAGGCAAGATATCCTAAATAAGACACAGGAGGAAGTAGGAAATATATTGGAACTTAGAGGCATGGGAAAGACTTTCTGAACTGGACTCCTGAAGCACAAGCATTAAGTCCCACGGGACCACATGAAACTGAAAAGCTTGTGTAGATCAAAGGACACCATCAGTTGAATGAAGTGGAAACGTACAGAATGGGAGAAAAGCTTTACATCTGGCCGAAGGCTATTATCTAGGATACACAAAGAACTCAAAGAACTAAACATTAAAAAGGAACCCAATTAAAAAATAGCGCTAGGAGCTGAATAGGGAGTTCTTTAAAAATGAAACACAAATGACTAATAAATACCTTTTTTTAAAATGTCCACTATCTTTAGTTATCAGGGAAATGCAGATTACAATCACTGAGATTTCACCTTACCCCAGTCAGAGTTACTAAGATCAAAAGAACAAACAAAAACAAATGCTGATGAGGATATGGAGAAAGGGAACAGTTATTCACTGCTAGTGGCAAAGCAAACTGTTAAGAGCACTGGCTGCTCTTGCAAAAGACCTGGATTCAGGTCCCAGCACCCACATCGCAACTAACAACCATCCATAACTTCAATCCCAGGGGATCCAACACCTTTTTCTGGTCACTGCAGTCATTACACGACATGGATGCACTTACATTCATACAGGTAAAATACTAATACACATAAAATAAAGATAAATTTTTAAAGGCTTTTTTTGCTAATATTCTTACAACAGTGAAATGGGAGAAGAGTTTTTGTATTGTAGATGTGATTTAAGCAACCAATAAATGGGGCACAGAGTCTGATAAACCATAATTTTTAAATGGGCTTTTTAATCTGAAAACAATACATAATAGCTTTTGTGTGTTCTCATTTGAGATGATTCAATTTTTAAATGATTACTTCCATTAATCACATCCTAATGGCTATTTTGCTGAATTTTTCTCCACTAATTTCATTGGCATTAATTCTTATTAAGTGAATAACTGCTATCTATGGCTATAAAATTTGATTT
The DNA here is from genome assembly GCF_000622305.1 of Nannospalax galili. NCBI lineage: Eukaryota > Metazoa > Chordata > Mammalia > Rodentia > Spalacidae > Nannospalax > Nannospalax galili. Next base: position 2,855,695 of record NW_008358517.1, read on the forward strand.
ACTTAAGTCTATAATATGTATTTGGCATAGAATAATTTGAATATGAAAATATTTCTTTAATTTTTTTACTTCTATTATTTTTCATTGTGGCTTAAAATAAAGACTATATTTAAAAACTAATTAATGCATCAAAAGGTACATGTATTACACAAGTTATTACCTATTACCACTCTAACATACAAAAATCTCCTGTCATTTATAGTGACCATAGTTTATGAAACTAGAGACTAGTGAACATCTAAAAACTGGGTCAGTCAGTGTGGGTGATCCCTCACATTCTGACTAGCTACAAACTCCAGGCATCACTGAACCCTAGGGACAGTCAGTAATGATGTGTGCTATACTCCTGAAACACTTACCTAAACTTTGTTCTTAGCTTTATCTACTTCTGTCCTTTATAGTCATTATGATTATCCAAACCTATTTGTATTCAGCTAAGCTTGCTGCTCAGAATCCCTAGAACTTGGTATATCTTTCACTTTTATGCATATTGTAATGTGACCATATTATGAATAAAGGTCATATACAGTGTAAGACAAGTGTGATGGTACATGCCTATAATCCCAGAACATGGGAAGTAGAGGCAGGAGAATCATCAGTTCAGGTCCAGCCTAGACTACATAATGAGTATGTATATCATACATATGAGTATGTAAGTCAGCCTGGAACACATGAGACTCAATCTCAAAAATTAAACAACAAAAACCATGTAAAATGCTATTTATAACTTGAGCTGTTGATTGTGTCACATCCAAGATTTGAGTACCTTTAAGCCTTACTACCTGAACCATTCATGAGTGTCCTGTGCCCTTCAGACAGTGCAAATTTACTGAATCCCAGTGTCCCCTTGTGGTCTCTGTGAAGATCCCACCTTCTCTTCTCTGGGCCACTTGTGCATCCAACAAATCTTTCCCATATAAAGTCCATGAACATTTTAAATTAAAGAATTCACTCAAATAGTCAAGCAATCCATCAACTATAATTCAGATGCTGGAATCAAAGAAAAGGAAGGAAAAGGACCTTAAAGTTAGTATAGTTCATGGCTTACTGGATAATAATTTTATTACTTTTTCCTCTCACTGGTTTTAGTACCCTCAGAGGATCAAAACTTCATGTATGATAGATACTGGTAGGTAAAATTTGCACAGCTGGAAAAGATTTCTCTGTAATTAGAAGCGTGGATGGATTTTAACACCTAATATATAACAAAGAACTTGAGAAAATTAACTTACCACAAAGACAAATGTCTCCCATCACTTTCCTAAATCTCCTGTTGAGTCAGTTCCTTAAATTGTATTGGGAGTCTGAGAAGGTATTTCCTCACTCAAAGGATCCATCCCAGTCAGATGAAGGATAACATCAGCATATAGCTCTGCATTATCAGCCAAAGCCCTTCACAAGTCCTTTCTTTATGTCTCAGCTGTCAGGGCTTATCAGACTGTTTCAAATCAGCAATAAGTGAGATAAGGTTAAAAAAAGAGAAACATACTCATCAGAACAGAAGCAAGTTAAGATCAGTCTGTTACTCACAATTCTCTGGGAGCCTATACAGATTTTCTTCCTGTCTTTTTTCTGAGTTCTAGTAATTTTTCCTTATTTTCTCTCATCCATACTAGGGTGCCATAAACTCCAGATTTTATGCCACTATTTCTCCACATACTTCCTTCAGATGATCATGAGCCACAGGTGTCATTCACATATTCCAACCGTCTTAGTCATTCTATTAATACTTTGGAATATTTATTTTATGATAGATGCTATTCTAATCAGAGAAAAGTCTTTGCTTTCATGTGGTTTTGGTTCCAGAAAATGAGCAAGAATAACTACTCCAATTATGAAATCAAATAGTTAAAACAGCTATGTAGAGAATTAAAACAAAGTGACTAGGTAGCTTGATTTTCTTGTTATTAATAGCTCTCAAATGTCACTTAAAGAGAAATTGCAAAGATAAAAGGATTTGGATTAAAAATATTAAAAGAAAACTCACTCTTGGAAAAAAAAAAAAAAAGAAAAGGTTGGGATTACAGCCTAGTTTCCCCTTAAAACTTGGTAAGTTTATTGAAATAAACTCAGAATGATTGCATGATTAGGAAAGAAAAGACTTATACAAATTAGAGTGATGTAGGTAGATGGAGCTGAGTGATAGACAGTTATATAAAAACCAGGGAAGAATATATCTTGAGCTTTTTATTACGTGAATGAACTAAATAAGCATGCTCAGTTTAGAGGAGTAGCATACTCTGAGTTCTGTCAGACACAACCCTTTCACTGACAGCTAATGAGTCAGGTAGAAGAAAGGGAAGCAGCCAGGTTTGAAGAACCAGAAATGAATACTTTGAGTGAAATATTGCTTCTCCATCATTGCAGGAGTTAAATGGAACAAACGTCCATGGTAGGATTTTTCTACCTGTTCATATTACCTGACATTATCCTACTGTTAGCGCCCACTCAAACCTTACTCAGTACAAAGGCCATTACTTCCCTCTTTTCCCAAGTCCATTTTCCACTTGGGCTAATGTCCCTGTATGCACCTCTACAATATTTTGTAAGCATCATTCACATGAAACTGAGCAAATTTTCCTTGAAATATCTCATTTGAAAGATTAGCCACTGTTTATTCCTTTCTATTGCTGTGATAAAATACCCAGATGACAGTCCCATAAAGGAGAGTTTATTTGTCTTGTAATTCCAAGTTAAAGTCAATCGTTGTTACTTGTGTCCAGAGGGGTACATGTTCCTCCGAGGGGCAGGGTGTGCTGGGGAGAATTGGCTGCAGAGAGTTAGCTGAGGAAGGAGGAGCTTGGTACCATCGTGGAAGTTGGGGGGACATGGAAAAAATGGTCCCAGGGTCTCGTCCGCATGGACTTGAGAGGGGCCATTTACTGACCTGGGGCAAGACTGCAGGCCCATGAGGCCTAGACAAAGGCTAATGGAGACTGGGGTCGGCTCACAGAAGCAGTCTGCAACAGCGGGTCACTGAACCACAGACCCGAACTGGGCGCTGAATGTTCATCTTTTGTGGAGTGCTGTGTGTTCGCCTTTGTAAGTTACTCTATTTCCCCTACCCAGAATATAAACTATGAAAAATTCAAATGAGGATGAGCTATATGGTTTGTGTAATAGCGCCAGGAGCAAGGGACCCTAAGAGAACTCAGGAGACATTACTCAAGGCAGAAGTAAGCTGAGGCAGATAGTTCATATTCTATTGACAGTCAAGAGGAAAGAGAAATGAATTGATGCATACACACTTGTTCTCAGCTCACACTCCATTCTTATGCAATCCAAGATGCCCAGTCTAAGGTATGGTGCCTCCCACAGTATGTGGGAGTGTCTTCTCAAGTCATTTCGTGTAGTCAAGATAGTGCCTAACAGACTTGCCCACAAGGCAACATGATCCAGGCAATCACACATTGATACAGATATCCCAGGTGATTCTGGATTGTGTTAAGTTGACAAGTTAAACTAATCATCAGAGTCAATTATAAATATTCTGAAGGTAAAATTAGAATTGCTTTTGTTCCTCCAAAAGATTTACAATGATGCCTTGTAAGAAAATATGCTTCATGAGTAGAAGCTCAATAAAAGCAGAACATGACTATAATGACAAGGGCTGTTTGAAAGGACACTTAAGAACAGAGATTATAAGACAAGGTAGAAGGCAGACCTGCAGAAAAGTATTCTCTTGAGGACAGCCAAAAGACAATGAGATAGTCTATGACTTACCATGGCATTTCTTTTGTTGTTTTTAATATTCATTTTTATTGATGTGGTTGTCTCTGTGTGTGTCTGTGTTTGTGTTCACGTGTGTGCTGGTCCCCTTAGAGGAGAGAAGGCGGTACAAGATCTCTTGGAGCTGGAGTTGCAATTGGTCGTAGTCCATCCAACATGATGGCAGAGAATGAACCCCCTCCTCTGGAAAGGCAGTCAGTACTATGACAACGGGCTTGTCTCTCTAGCCCTGGAGAATTTGATCTTTGAACTTGAAGAGTTTAGGAAAGAGGATTATTTGATAATCTTGAAAAATGTTTAGTGATGGTCATTCCATGTGATGATGTATTTCCTCTTTTCATCTATTGCTCATCCCACCTTACTCACACTGGCTTTTTCCAACTCCTTCAAATATTAGAACCCAAAGGACACCATCAAAGAAATCTTCACCAGCAAATTGTTTTTTAAATCTTCATCTTTTGTCTCATTTAGTCTGCTGCACAAAAGTCTTAGCAAAACCACCTGTGCTTCTGCAGAATAAGGAACCTCCTACTTCTCCCTAGTACCCCATCTTGTTTGATTCTTCATAAAACTTCACAAATTTAATTTCTTTTTGTCACCACTGGCACGTATCATCTGTGAAATTAAACTTTTCATGATTTTCTCAAACTATATAATGGAAACACATATTGCATGTAATATATATGCACATATTTGTATATTTTATATATATGCGATACATAAAATATTTTTAATTGGGTAGATGAGTACCTAAAGGTTACCTTAGTACAATATTTTGAGGAAGTAATGTGAGTGTAGTATAATTAATTATTTATACACATATAACCCACTGAGTCATTGCACGTGCCTTGTTTAGACAACCAAATTGTTGAGATTTCCCAGGTGCAGTTTTCCTGTCATATATAGAAGACACTATCTAGCAGCAAGCATCCCCTCCAGATCTTACAATCTTTCTTCACCATCTTCCACCATGTTTCCTGAATGTTAAATGTTCTAAGGGTAGTATTCTACACGTGTTAGTTCAGGTTGGGCACCACATGCTCAATTATTCTGTGAATTTTTGACACGTTGTGGATCTTTGTAATGGTCTCTATCCATTGCAAAAAAAGAAGCTTCTGTGATGAAGGGTGACTGTGACACTTATATGTGGGGTTAAGGATAAGTATTTAGAATAGTTAGAAATTATATTGGTTTAACATAGCAGTAGTAGGTCCCATCTATTACCTATGACCTCTCCAGCCACAAGCATTTGGCTAGATTTAGGGAACCAGGAATGAATTTCATCCTACTTATTGTGCCTAAAGTCCGATTAGACAGTTGTTCTTATAAACAACTGTTGTTTATAAAAGTGCCAGTATTATACCATTGCAGATGTCTTGCCAGGTTAATCACTGTTGTCGTTTGTAGAATTTACTGTTGAGTAAGATTATTGCTTTTCTACCTTGACAATTTGCATAGTAAATTCCCTTATTATGAGAGCTAGTCCTCAGGGAGGATGTTTCCAGGTCAGTTTCAGCTGGGTTCCTCCAAGTCCTTTGTGTAAAGTATATGGTATATTCAGCAGTAGAGGCTTACGTTCAAGTTCTGGGAGGAAACAAATGACAAAGACAACAGCCAGAAAGAAGGTTTCCCTCACCTGTCACTGGAGATTTTTTTAGTCTAGATCTTGGGGGAAATATTATCACCATGTGCCATAATTCTACTAAAATCATATGTACACAGATATATTTATATATACCTATATGCATACTCATATATTATGTAAAACTACATATATGCATATTTAAGTAAGTTTGTGAAATATTTCCCTATGGCTTTTGTAGATAGTCTTAATGCTATTTATCTCTCCTCTGTCCTGCTCCTTTTGCATTACCTTCTCTCCTCATTCCCCAGTTGAAGCGATCCCATCACTCCCCTTTCCCCCTTGATAGCACCTGTGTCCTATTATGCCCTTCTGAGATCTCCTCTTCCCTGTTCCACAATGGTTCCTTCCTACTGCCTTCTGTGTTTAGTACAGGATATATTCTCACATCTAAAGATTCAGAGCTAGAATTCACAAATAGAAGAGAGCATGTGGTGTTTGTCTTTCTGGGTCTTGGCTACCTCACTCTGTCTAATGTTTTCCAATTCTATCCATTTACAATAGTTTATCTTTCAATATATTAAAAAAAATCTTTAAGGGTGAAACTGTCCTGCCTATTCATAGAATCAGCAGAATACCAAACTAGGTATGGTAGTGTTCAGTTCGTGGTGAAGTGTGAAAGTCTTCATTAAAATTAGACATAATAAATA
>NW_008358517.1:2861771-2863990 GCF_000622305.1 Nannospalax galili
AATAACAACCAATGCAAGTTTCTGTTATTCATATCTGGATTGTCCCTATTTATTTCAAATGCAATGGATATTGAAGTCAAGAATAGTATTTTGCTTCACAGGCCAAGTACTATGTTGGGTATTGGAGTATCTGTTCTATATAATTCCCAAGCTCCATTTCAGAGATAAATAGATTGTACTAGAGGCAATCAGGGTGAACAGAAACTGCATTTTTGCTAATGAATAGTAGTTTGATTGATGGTGAGGAATTTATTTCAAATGCAATGGATATTGAAGTCAAGAATAGTATTTTGCTTCACAGGCCAAGTACTATGTTGGGTATTGGAGTATCTGTTCTATATAATTCCCAAGCTCCATTTCAGAGATAAATAGATTGTACTAGAGGCAATCAGGGTGAACAGAAACTGCATTTTTGCTAATGAATAGTAGTTTGATTGATGGTGAGGACACCAGGTGAATCTTCTGTCATCATCGTTTCAACCTCTTACCAAACATTGGCTTAATTTAACTTCACTTCATTAACTCTAAAGGGTCCTCAGATTTCTTCTGCAAAAAGAAGAGCAGATGACATGATCACTCAGATTTCTTTGCTTTCTGCTCATGGTGTTCGCCACCATGACACAGAAGTTACTGGGCTTTGCAAAAAGTTCCTGTACAATGAACAGACTTATGGCTTATTAACGTGAAATAAAGAAGAAACACCAAGTCTTTTGGGGAGTAAAAGTATTTTAAGCATGAAGGTTTGGCAGAAATAAGAGCGAGGTATTTTATAAGGAATAAGGAGACAGACTTTTCATCAGATCATTTTTGTCATGTTACAACTGCTGAGATCATGCGGTGTTGCTAAAAGTCCTCCTCCCATCCTTATGACAAAAATGAGGTATATTTTCTCTAAGCTACAGTTTGAGAAACAAAGAATTTACTGGGCTTCCATACAGATCAATGGATGAGGAGGTTACTTACAGAAATGTGGGCATGGGTGGGCTTCCCTCTGTATTGTGCAAGGGACACTGTGACCTCCAAGTGGCTGCCCAAGATGGCGAAGGCCATCCCTTCTCTCTGGTTTCCTGTGCCCTATACTTAGTCTCTCCCCACATGTACCACTCAGGCCACCTGATTAAATGGAAGGCATGACTGAGTCTCTCTGTCCCTCCCCTCCCAAGGAAAGTTCCTTTGTGGTGAGAGCAAGCTGGTGAAACCCAGCTTGAGAAGAAGGCACCCATCCATTGTTTGCCAGTCTAGCATGCCAGGTGGAGGACAAGTCCTTACAACGTGTGGTCAGATGAGTATACGGATCACCTAAAAGCCTGCTCAGAACTGATATGTAAGCATTAGGAACATCGTCAGATACCATCATAGTATCATTGTCATCAATACCACCATAAATAATTCTCATTAACTGCTTTAATATAAAGTACACATTGAAATTGTAACCTTCTGGAAGTGTTGTATTTAGTGAACTTTTCATCAAATTCATTTGATAGGTTTCTTTCTACTTGTTTTAACTTGCACATTATAAAATTTAAAAATTATGCAAGTAGCCTTTTACATGGTATACCTGCTATGGTAATTTTAAAATTAATACAGAGAATTATACCTGCAATGAAAAAAATTTAAAATTTTTGTTCTACTACTAAGGAAGAATATTTTTTTTAATTACTTACTTAACCATATACTTAGAAGAAGCATTTCATTACAACAGCATTGACATATTCAATAACAAGTTCCAGAGCTAAAATGCATCTCTTTCAGAATTGGCTGTCATTTTTTTAAGAATTATTATTTAATCTTTTTTTAAAAATGTTTAATAACTACATGATTATAAGAAGCATTTCACTACAGCTTTAATACATTCAGTAACACACTCCAGAGCAAGAGTGCATCTCTTTCAAAATTAGCTGTAAACTTTTAGGTTTACAGTTGAATTAATACAGTTATACAATATTGAACTCAGTATAAGCCCTGTAAGACATAAAATTGAATGAGTTTTTAGTCTTTAAAAAAGATCTCCATTTCATTTTAGAATATATTGTTCCTTGCAGAAAGACTCATTGTTTTTGCTACTGACATTGAAATATTAGCACATGCATCTCTAATCTGTATGTATCTGATTATTACTAGTCATATTTAAACTTTGATCCTTGGTGCCAGTGTATGTCTATAAAATCATCAGGTAGATTTCAATGGTAATGTTTATCACCTCTACTAATTAACATGAT
>NW_008358517.1:2864142-2870002 GCF_000622305.1 Nannospalax galili
TCCCCCCACTAGAGCCCTTATACTCTGATATCCCTGCTACTGTCTGCCTTGTTGTTGGCACCCCCAGCCATTCCTCACTACTTGCCCTTCTGGTAAATCTAGTCAGCCTATCTAGAGGTCTTTGTTTTAGGAGGATCAGCTGTTCCTCCTCTAGCAGCAATTGGTTGTCAACATTCCTTGAGATAATGGAAGCATATTTTTAAACGTCCATTTTCAGTAGGTTGTCTGATTTTTAATTTTTTGAAGAATTGTTGTTGGCACCCCCAGCCATTCCTCACTACTTGCCCTTCTGGTAAATCTAGTCAGCCTATCTAGAGGTCTTTGTTTTAGGAGGATCAGCTGTTCCTCCTCTAGCAGCAATTGGTTGTCAACATTCCTTGAGATAATGGAAGCATATTTTTAAACGTCCATTTTCAGTAGGTTGTCTGATTTTTAATTTTTTGAAGAAATGCATCAGAAACCAGTATGAGACCTAAAAATATACAATTAATTAATTTCAACAAAATATTTAATATATTTTAAATAAACACTACTAATATTTTAAGATCTTTCATATAGTAATTAACTACAAATGCATGAGATTGAGAATCAGAAAATATACATTATTTTAAGCACTTAAAATTTTCATATTAGTACACTTGTTTCTCTAAAGAATACATTATGCAATGTATTTAAATATCATGTTAAACTAAAATGAACATTTATTTATGCTTTATTTATATTACATTTGATACACGAGCACTGAAAATAAATTGTGAATTCTAATATTAATAATCTTTCTGTTAATTAACAAAAGTTTGTTAAATAATCCTTTTTAACATAACTACTGAAAAACAGAAAACAGTCATTATTTAATAATTCATATGCATTTGTTAGCTGCATTCTGCAAGCTAAGCCCATGCTCACATCTTGTGATAAAACCATTAGCTGTGATTTGGCAAATGTTGATATACTTTGTGAACAAGTTTCTAAAGAAGGGTGCTTTTACTCTTGTATTATTAAGATGAAATTAATTGTTACAATTCCTCCAATTCAATTTAAGCACTTAAAGAATTCAGGACTCATTTATTATGTTTCAAGCCCTATCTTTTGCCATGCATTTCATTTGCCTCAAAGCTCAGGGCTAATAACCCTGATTACCTGCATATATGATTTGTTTTCCTTTTCTTTAATCGCTAACTTGATCCTCCCCCAAACTTCTATTAGGTAAGAATTAAAATCAATATATTTCATAAAAGAAATTCTGGAGCAAGAATTTTTAATAGTTTTCATTTTAAAATTCAAATCCAGAGTACTACAATCACTATCGCATTAAAATCAATGATAAGCCAAGAAGTTGTAATGCTTTTGTTCTTATTCAGAAACAGAATGTGAAACTCCAAGGTTGCTCAAATTCTCGTATTCTCACACAGCAGCTGTAACACATGCTAGTTACTGTGTCCTTACACTCTTCCCTGTTGATGCAAATACCCATGGATATTTTCTACCTCTTAGATATTATAATTAATTATTATTCAAAAAATGTCCAGTAATTATTAGTAAATCCTAATTAATTTTGACCTGATTAAAATAAAAAGATCTACATCAACTTTTGCTTTAAAATATTTGAAGATATTTAATTTAATGATGAATATCTGCATACATTTTTGTTCATTGAAAGTCTAGAACAAGATTATAGCAGTATTTGTGTGGAAAAGGTAATAGAAATGTTTGTTATAGTACCAGAGACACTTTAAATATTTCTGTTCTGTTGATACAAATAAAGGAAATCATTTATGACAGCACGATTTTAGTTGATAAATCACTGGTCACTGTTATTTTTCAGCATATAATGTAAAGTTCCTTAGGTTATTATCATATTTCAAATTTATAGATCTGCAATGAATTAAATATTACATTCTTTTCCATCACCTTTTCCCCTTTCTTTACTTGTTAACATAATTAGAAGCTGTTTTATAGTGCTGTCAGGATTGTTAAAATATTTAGAGCCTTAAAATATTAACCAGCAATCATTACCCATTAATTTAAAGACTTCCTGACTAACCAACATGAAATGACAAATGAAATATCTCCCATAAAGTTAATGAAAGAAAATAAAACTGTCTATAAAGCATCCATTATATGAAATTAATCCCTTAGTCCTCTGGAATTATCAGACTTTCACTTTTTAAGTTAAAATTGTATAATTTTCAATTGCAGAATTTTAACATGCATTAAATTTTTAAATGTTAATCAAACTCAAACACCATGTTTAAAAAATATACTCTTAGATTTAAAAAAACTGTACATGGGTAAAATTTCTTTTAAGATTTTTCAGTTATTGAGATTGGCATTCAATTTAATTTTCAATTCAAATAATTTTTCCATTGGAAAAATTTTATATCACCGTGATTACTTCATTTGTCATCATATTCAATCATTATGGTTGCTACAAAACTCCAAATTCACTTTTCATTGAAAGTTATAGAAACTAAAACACATAAGCACACATACCATACCTTTACAATGTCAGTTCAAACACTTCTAGTTAGTAAAATCATGCCTTCACTGCATAAAAGAACATCTTGAAATTCTCTTTTTAACAAATTATATTTCAGCACTCCAGTCTACCTTAGCTAAAATTATAAGGACTGGGCTAGAATAATGGTGTAATACATTTTCATTGCTCCTCATTTGTTCCTCTTGAAAAGAACTGCAAAAAAAAAATGAACAATGAATCAAGATCCTGAAATATTTGGACTAATAAATTTCTGTTTGTCAGTGTGATGGATAATTGTCTATGATAATCTTACTGGACTTCAGATTCCTATGGAAATACTCCACTGGGTCTGTCTGGTGATGTTTCCCAAAAGGTTAAAATTTAGAGCAAAGAATCCTCTAAATGTGAGAGCTATCATTCTATCTGCTGGGATCCTAGAACTAAAACAAGGGGGAAATCAGGCTGTTACCAGCATTCATCTCTATCTCTAACCAGTTGTCCAAGGCTCTTGCCACCATGCCTTCCCCGCAATGGTGGATTGCATCCTCAAACTGTGAGCCAACATATGTTGCTTTAATCAGGTATTTGAGCACAGCAAGGAGGAATACTACAAATATAACCAGGCACTAAGTATCAGCTGTCAGTATTTCCTGATCTGTTCCCATTGATTCCTCTTGTCTCAAACTCCTGAGCTGTTTCCACTCAAATACCACTTAGACTGGCTGTCTCTGGTCCCTGGATCACTCTAAAAGCATCCGCATCTCCCTGAGCACATTGCTTCTAGTGAGGGCCTCTATAATTTTGTTTTTGCCTTTCTGATTTTTCTAAGCTTTCTTTGTGTAATTGATATACAAATGAATGAGACAATTGACTAGTTTTGCTTTCCTGTGCATAAATCTTCATCCAAGAAAACAAATATATTATCACGCCAGCTTTCCATATCATAATCTTTTGTTCTTACAGTTTTACACTTACATTCCTTTCCCTCTCCCAAGTAACCTGTACTCTGATTTCTAATATTTAAACACATTTTAATTCAAATTAATAATTCTATGTATTTTTCTTTATAACTTCAGAATTTGGAGCAAGTCAATTCTGAATGTAAATATCTCTCTCTCTCTCTCTCTCTCTCTCTCTCTCTCTCTCTCTCCATTTGTTTCCTGAATCACAAAGTTAATCATGCACTATTGGGAGATATATAAATTAGTCTAGACACTTGAGAAATCAAAATGGGGTTCTCTAAAAAAATAAAGCTTTAATTCATATATGATATAGCTGTAATATTAGTAGATACACATAGAGAGAAAATAATTAAAATCAGTAATATCCATGCAACAAACATGCAATACCCATGCTAATTTTAACACAAGAGAAGCTAATAAAATCTCAGAATTATAATACCCTCAGTGAAATGCCATACAGTTAAATTAGTCAAATCAAGTGTCCTTTACTATCAAAAAGCTAGAGGTCGAGAGTATCTCTCACCAGAAAGAACACAAACTCTGGACACTGAGGAGCAGCAAGGCAAGGTTTTTAAAGCTTAAAACCACAATTACATCATGCAAAGAGCAATGACCACACTTGCATCATTTCACCATAGTTACACCAGACCAGGGGGAGGTCAGTTAACAAAGAAGTTTTCAGTTAACAGAAAGTTTGGGTTATGAAAAACAAGTATTTTAGAATTGCAGAAACAATGGGTCCCATGGAGATGCTGGGAAAGGATTGCTACCTGGGGCATTTGTAAGTTTCCCAGTATTGTAGAAACAATGTACTCCCTGGAATGCAGGGCAGCCTTTGTACTATGGGACCCAGTCTGGCCGGCTGACTGCAATTTTAGCATGAGAAGATGAGTGGGAAGAAACACAGGGTAAAGAAAAAGTCAGCTAGAACAAAATAAAGTCAATTTGGCCGTGTGTGTGTGTGTGTGTGTGTGTGTGTGTGTGTGTGTGTATAATTTAGTATTACACAGTCATACAGTCATAAAAATAAATCATACTACGTGTAAGAAAATTTATGGAACTGTAAATCATGATGTTAAGCAAAATAATCTAAACTCAGAAAGATAAGTTTTCTCTCATAATCAGGATGTAGATTTCTTTGGTAAAAAGTCATGAAAGCAGAAAGGAGTCTGTTGGTGAAGAGGAAACTGAGGAGACACAAAAGAGGATATTGAGGAAGTTAACGGAAGTTAACATATTAAATGTACATTATAGACATCTTTGAAAATGTCAAAATAAAGTTCATTTTGTACCATTAATATGTGCTATAAACAAATAATTATATCTGTAATATCATCAGATTTTCAAACGAAGACTGTTTCTGGAACTGTTTGAGCAAAGGAAACATAGCAGATTGTTCTCAGACTTTTGGGGCATGTGCTAAGGGTCTCTCTTCTCACCTCCACATGAGTGCTGTGCTTTCTGAGATGGACTTACCTCCTCCTATATTCCATGGCTCAGTGCTCACACAATGAGAATAGCTCCTATAAATCATTTTATGGCTCACTTCCTATTGGGTTTGGTGATGATGTTTCCCACCAGGTCACAGGGCTTTGCCATCATTCACCTGTCCTGTTTTCTGTCCACTTTTTTGAAATGATATTAATTTTCCATGATATTTATCACTTATATAAAACTTCATAGTTAGGGGAAATTGTTAAACTGTGACAGATTATCTGTCCCAGTCAGGGGTGAGTCTTTGAGGTTGTGCCTGATATCGCCCCTAACCCTTGTTCTTTTATAGATAACTATGAGACATTGTCCGGGAATACTTTCAAATGACATTTGAGAAGGTATAATTTAAAAATCACACTTTTAATTCAAATCTAATAATTTTATTTTATTTTTAATAGTACACTCATACATAGTCACTTATTTGCTTTTTTATTTCTTACGTTGGTTTTATCGATTTTTTGTGAATTTTATACAATATATTTTGATGGTATTTAGACCATCCTTACTACCTTACATCCTTTCCCTCCTTACTACTCCCAACCAGTTCTGTGTAGAGTAAGAGGCTGCAGATGTCTCCTCACTGAATAGAACACCTATCAAAGTCACATGCTTAAACGACAATTTTGGGATAGACAGAAACAAAATAGCACTTATTTTTTTGTAAAAAGCAGGTGGAAGACGTACATTAGTTTTGACAAAACTTAATTGTTTAATTCAAACATCCATTTTAATCATATCCATTTAACTACATGAACATACTTTCTACTCATTGAGTTTTATTTACTATTTCAAAAATTGAGTATATAATATAAAGGTAAATTTTGAGTAATGTACATGCATTTTGAATGCACTATCAATGTAAAATGCTGCCTGCAATCTACTGATAAGTCTCTTCAAACACTTTCTTAAAAGGCAAAAGCTTTTT
>NW_008358517.1:2870908-2880794 GCF_000622305.1 Nannospalax galili
AAAATAAAGTAGATTTTAGGGATTGAATTCAGATTAACAGGCATGTGCAGCAAGTGTTTTAGCTTGCTGAAGCATATTGCTGATCACCCTTATTTACTTTATCATTTATTTATTTATTTATTTATTTTTATTTTTATTTTTATTTTGATACACAGTCTCTACATAGCTGCTATGTGGACTAGGTTAGCCTGTGTCTCACGTATATCTAGTAGATTTTAGGGATTGAATTCAGATTAACAGGCATGTGCAGCAAGTGTTTTAGCTTGCTGAAGCATATTGCTGATCACCCTTATTTACTTTATCATTTATTTATTTATTTATTTATTTTTATTTTTATTTTTATTTTGATACACAGTCTCTACATAGCTGCTATGTGGACTAGGTTAGCCTGTGTCTCACGTATATCTACCTTCTTCTGCCTTCCAAGTTCTGGAATTAAAGGTGTGGGCCACAATGCCAAGCTAACTTTCTATTTTCTATTTTTTATTGAAATTTTATGCATTTAATACAGTACATCTTAATCATATTTTGAATCCCTCCACCATCTTCACCCTCCCATAAGCCACCACCCCACTAGATTTTGTGCATCCTCTCATGTGTGTTAATGTCAATCAAGTCAAGTTTGTGTGACCAATGTCCTCAGTGTGAGTTCATCCATGGGAGTCTGGTCATCCTATCTAGCATCGCTCCCTTAAAGGGGATAAAAACAGCCTAAATGTCCCTCAGTTGACAAATGGATAATGAAAATGCGGTATTTTACACCATGGAGATGTACTCAGAGGTAAAGAAAGAGAAAAATCATAAAAATTTCAGGTAAGTGTATGGAGCTAGAACTATTCTACAAAGTGAAGTTACACAGACTCAGAAAACAAACAACATATATTGACTCTCATTTGTGGTTCTTAGCACTAAATCCTTATATGTGAGTATATATCCTTTTGTAACTGCAAAAGCCTGGAAAATGGAAAGAAAGAGCCCAAAAGACAGGGATAGTAGGAAACAGATGTTACCAAGGGGGAAATGGCAAAATGGAGGTTTTTAACCGGGAATGGAGGGAGAAGAATATTCAAGAAACCATGCTGGTAAAGGGGGAATGGGAGCTTCTTTTTTTTTTTTTTTTACACCATTTCGTTTATTTGCATTCTTCTAGAAATGTAATCTAAGATATAAGAAGTAATGTTATAGCTTTCACAATCACGAACTCACAGCAACTGTGGTGAGCTCCACAAGACCTGTGAAAGATCAAACCTCCCCAAATCCCAGCATTGATTCAGTGGGTATCTCCAGGCCCCACCACTTTCTGAGGAGCTATTGTCAGGTGATGATTGATTGGGGAATGAGAATCATTCTATGCTGAGGATGTGGTCACTGGTTGTAAGCAGAATTGGGATTTGGGGGGAGAAGTGTAGGAGAAAAAATGGAGTAGATATAATTATATTACGTATGAAATTCTCAAAAACAAACAAATTTTTAAAAAAATCAAAAAGAACAAAAGAAACAATTTGTTGGCACTACAACTTATAACTAAGAATCTAGAAATAAAATGTATTTGTTATTAATCCTAAATGAACCCAGAAGACACACATTTTATTCCATGTATTGAGAAATTAGGTTGAGAATATATTGTGGGTTTTGTGTGTGTGTGTGTGTGTGTGTGTATTTGTGTGGAATAGTGTCAAAAGGGTCATGAGACTCACAATCCATTTTGAGTTCAAAGATTCATGTTACATGGTAAACACTTTAACATTGCTTCAGTGTAGGCATAAATAAAGCAAGATGAGAGTAAAGATAAGAGGGAATTGATTTTTCTTTACTGAGATGACCTTTTTTCCTGAGGCAGGCAGGAAGAAGAAATATGCCACACAGCAGGATAAACACTGTACTGGATTCCAGGAGCATCTTGACTGATGTGCAGGAGAGAAGTTTATTAGGAAATCACAGAAAGCTTCATGAAATCAGTGTAATTTATAACACTGAAATAGGAATAGTGATGAAACTGGAAACTTTAGAAGAGCGGCACTAAATGTGATCGATGTGTAATAAACATGGTGTTATGTTCTGTTAAATTAGTGATTTCCCATGTATTATTTCAAATATTGAAAATAGAGATGCAAAATTAAAAAATGAAAATTGTGTCAGGAATGGTGGCACACGCCTTTAATCCCAGCACTCGGGAGGCAGAGGCAGGCAGATCTCTGTGAGTTCAAGGCCAGCCTGGCCTACATGGTGAGTTCCAGGACAGCTGGGGCTACAGGGAGACCCTGTCTCAAAAAGACCAAAAATAAATAAATAAATAAGTAAATAAATAAATAAAGTGATTTTAAGTATTTTGATAAATATACTTAGGTTTAATACTTAAAATGAATCTATTGGATTACAAAGACCATTGCCCAGAAAACTATGAAAACTGATTCTTGTAAATTAACCTACCAGGGACCATTGAGAGGACTTAGCAGGTAAAGCTGCTGGATGCCAAGCTGGACAACCTGCTTTTAATCCATGAGAACCGTGCAATGGAAGGAGAAAACTGATTCCCATACATTGTCCTCTGACCAACACACAAGTCTTTGGAATATAAGTCTGCACACAGACATGCAGACACACACACACACACACACACACACAGACACATACACAAACACACACAAACATACACACAGTATAATAAAAAATTTAAAAATGTTAACCTACCACATATGATTTATAAGAACCTATGTGGAGAACATAGAATAGAATTATCTTAAAAAATATTATTATTGATTCTTTGAGAATTTCATACAATACGTTTTGATCATATACCTGACCTCCCCCAACTCCTAGACCCACTTTTACCTCAGGAATCCCCCAACAGCTTCCTTCCTGTTTCTTTTCTTCCCTCCCATCAAGTCAAATACGTATTGTCCAAATTCTTTTCAGTGCAGAACCAGCCCTGGGACACGGTCGACTTAGTATGAGCCACGACCTTAAAGAAAACCACCTCTTCCTTTCCCAGGAACAATCACATGCATTCAATAGTTCCTTAGCTCAGGGGTTCAAGCTTGCAAAGGACCTGGGTTTGAGGCCCAGCATCCACATAGCAGCTAACAGCCATCCATAACTCTTGTTCCAGGGGCTCCACAGCCCTCTTCTAACCTTTGCAGGTGTTGTGTGACACAGGTGCACTTATATACATGCAGGCAATACACTCATATACACGAAACAAACATAATAAATAAAATACCTAAAAATAAACTTTATTTCTATTTTATGTGTGTAAGTGTTGTCTGCAGGTAATACAAGTACACCACACACATACAGTGACATCATATGCCAAAAAAGTGCCAAACTCCCTGGAATTGGAGTTATGGATGGTGATAAGCTTCCATGAGGATACCTAGAATCCAATGCAGGTCCTTTGCAAGTACAGCAAGTGTTCTTACCTCCTGAGCCATCTCTGCAACCCCCCAAATAGAATTCTCTTTCCACTCAATGTCCTCTTGTCATTTCTGTGTAAATCTCTGTGGAACTTCAGAGGGTATTAGGCACAAGCACCATCATTTGACTTCATAAACAGGCTTTCTTGGAATTCTGTTTTCAGATCTCTGTTACTGTAACACATACCTTAGAAAATCAACTTGCAAAAAAAAAAAAAGAGAGAAGGTTCTGCTGGTTCACAATTTTCGGGAATTCACGCTTTGAGGGATCAGCTCTATTATTTAGGTGTATGGCAAGACATTGTATCACATTCATAGTAAATGGTAAAACCACTCACTTCATTACAGTGGAGAAAACTAGATGAAGAAAGGAAGCTGGATTGCCATTAGTCCTCCATCAGTGTGAAGAACTCCCACTAGGCCACGGCTCATAAAATTTCCAAATCTTTCAACTCTGGGGATCAGCTTCCAACAGTTGGACTTTTCAGAGGGATTTAAGAATCAAACTACATCGTCCAGTGTCCGTTTCACCTTATCCTGATGCAATTTCCTTTGCTACTAAAAAACCCCTCCTCTACCCACTCTTCTCAGCATACATCTGCCTAAACGTGCATGTCCACATTCACCTTTATTATCTATCTACAATATTTTACATAAATATGGTTATATAAATTAAAAGGTTAAGCTTGAATCAATAACTTAATCTCAAAATTGTTTTCAGAAGATATTTATGCTATAAAAATGTGCCTTAAATTTGAATTATTCATTGTTGTTAATGGTTTATTGCAAAGAAAACTTTAATACCATTTCCTTTCTTTCAAAATATAATTTATAAATTTATATTTTTTCACAGAAACTGTATTTTAGTCTTCTGATTATGCAAATTTAAAATATAAAAATATAGTTAAGTACATATATGAGTATCAAGTGATTAGCTCACTCATGACAATTAAATTTGTATCTCCCATAGTTAATGTCTATTTTCTGTTTTAATACCTACATTCAATTGTAGTTATGTATAACTAAAGAAATTTTAAATTGCATAGAAAAAATAGAGCAAATATCTGTGAAACTATTATGATCCCAAGCATATGACGTTTAATACCTCATCACATGAGACTATAATAGTTTTTGATTATTAAATCCAATGAACATTTGCATCCTCTGTGTTATAAATTATTAGTGTTTCTCCCAAATTTGTATATTAAAACTTCATTTCAGTGTACGGGTATTTTTAGGTGAGATCATCGTGAAGTGTTTGTATGTAGGTGAGAAGAGTTTATGAAGGAGATCAGCTCTCTTGTAGAAACGGGGAGGTGACAGCTTTCTTTCTTTCTCTGCTCTCTTCTGTGTGTAGACCCAGTGAGGAGATGCCATCTACAAATCAGGAAGCTGGCCTCATATGGTACCAGGTCTGTCAGCACCTAAATCTTAAACGTTCCAGATTCCAAAGATGTGAGTAGTAAGTGCTCACTATTTAGCCACCTAGTCTGTGTTAATTGCTTAGAGAGCTCAGACTGACTTAGATATCTGCCAACTTCCCTTCTTCGCCGTCCTGTAAACTAAATCCAACTTTCATAGTTTTAATTTCTTAGCTCATATTTTCTATAACCATGTGAAAGCGTGTTTAATAGTAACATGTAATACTCTATGTACTGTTCCTTAACGTGAAGTTTGCAGCATCACTATCAGCATGAGTAATGTTCTTACTGTGTACTTCTGTGTAAATATTAAAGGGTGATTGAAAGAAATGTAGAACACCAGCTTTCACTAAAAACATTATACCACATTTTATTTGAAAATAATGTATAATTCTGTAGCAAATATTTGATAACTAGCATGACCCATGAAACAAGACTAAGTATCCCCTGGCATCTTAAGGCCTCTCTAAAATATAGCACATGAAATTGCTTATATTTCAACCAATAGCCTGTTGACTAGTTACTTTGAATAATTTCGCCATTCAAAATAAATATTGAAATTGTTTGTTACTGTGGCAGCATTGGGCAGTGGAACCTTGAGGGTATGTTTAAGAAGAGTCCACATGGATGCTGGAAATTCCATTATCCATGAGTGAGCATCTCATCTGGAGCTGGGTTCAACCTCTTGCCCTCTCTCACACCACAGTTGCTCCCTCAACTGATGTCTTTTGACACATTATGATGTGACACTGTGACAGACTTCTCAGGCTCCAGAACTGTGTGGCAGTGTATTCCTCTTCATTATAAGTTACCTAGTCTACAGTATTGTCTTAGAGAGAGTAACAGAACGGACCCAGTGTTGTGGTGTACACCTCTAATCCCAGCAATCCAGAGCAGAGGCAGGCAGATCTCTGTGAGATAGAGGCCAGCCTAGTCTATATAGTAAGTTACAGGTCAGTTGCAGGTACAGAGAAACCCTGTCTCAATGCTCCCACGCCAACAAAAGAAAGAAAGAATGCAAACAAAGGGAAAACTAACTTATTTATAACATCCCACCCTACCATATGCAGTAAACACTGTTACTTGGTCACAATATTTAATTTGTGAAGAAGTATAATGGAATATCCCCCTTAGAAAAGTCCTGAAACATAAGCAATAATGTCAACATGATCGTTTCATACCTTTCAAAAAACGTTCTTTGCAGGATTCTGAAACAGAAATTTCTCCACTTTTCTTTCACAGATCATCCCATTGTAGCCCAGTCTGGTAAGAAATCCTTGGCTCCAACTGAAGAGAAAGATGGAACAAATTTCACTGAAGAATTCACAAAAAATACAATTGTCACAACAGAGATTTTTGTAGAGTTTGGTTGGCTCAGGTCAACTGGAAGAAACACAGTATTCCTCTCAGATCATGGATAGTCACATCTTGCTTTGCACATACAAGAGATTTTAAGACAGATTTGAAGGCCGTAAATATTCCATGTTGGTATCTAATTCTAACTATTTTAAAGCAAAGTACAAAGCAATAAACTCCATCTTGAGGTGAGACAAATGATAGAATCTTATTCCCGCTCCTGTGGAGAGAAGCAAAACAGGTTCCAACAATGGAAATCCTGGATGTTTACCCCAGGTTGAGTAAATCAATGTAGAAGACTTGACAAGGACAGAATACAGCACATATGGGCTACTGAAGATCAGGAAAGAACATGAAAGGATAAGATTTGCAAAAAGAATTTGGAGAAGTAAAAATGAGCCATATCATTCAAGGTTTTGTTAGTCTGTGCTAAGAAATTCAATTTACTTATACCATTGTCACTCTGAAGAAAATATTGATCTTCTGATATTCATAGCAATTTTCATTTATATGCCTGGATATGATATATAATATAAATATGTTTAAAATCATTCTCCAACAATATAATCATATTTTTATTTAATGGAATGGAAATATTATAATTCAGTATACATTTAACACAGTATAATCTATATCATAAGGAGCAAAGGAATAATACGTAAACATTCCTGCAGAGGCCAGAGCAATGTCCAGAAAGTGTTTTGCATTGGTGATTTGTGTTTTACTAAAATGCATAGTAATTACTAGCTATAAGTGTGTAGCATACTATACAACACACTTAAATTTAGTATTTCTGTGTTATAAACCTCTTTCCTCTATTTGAAATATTCATTGATTTAAACTTACTACTTATTTCAAACTTTCAATAATTACAATACATGAATTTGCATAGTGTAATGCTTCAGAAGAGAGGATCTGTTTATTGCTCTTGTTTGTGAACTCAGTGGGTAAGACAATGCAGAGGCTTTGAAAACAATCTCATTTTCAACTTACACAGTACATCAACAAACTTAAAAGCCTTCAGTATTTCCTCAGAGTAATCACTGATGGCAGTCCTCTCACTTCAATGTATTCTTGATGTCTTCAATATATATTAATTATTGTCATTTTTCTTTACAGCTGATTATTCATCTTTCCCAAGAGCTGATCTTTGATGCTGCTTATAATTCTAATGATTATTTATTTTTGAAGCTTGTTTTCTATTGAATTAATTTCATCTTTTATGACCCCTGATTAACTTGTAATATTATTAGCTATTAACATATATTTTTTTAATTTATTTATTATTTTCTTTATTTTATGTATATGAGTGTATTGCCTGCATTTGTGTAAGTGCACCCATGTCATGCAATGCCTGAGGAGGTCAAAAGAAGGCGCTAGATTCCCGTGGAACTAGAGTTACAGACGGTTGTCAGGTGCTGTGTGGGAGCTAGGAATGGAACCCAGGTTCTCTGCAAAGAACAGTCAGTGCTCTTAACTGCTAAGCCATCTCTGCAGCCCCACTATTAACATATCTTATTTCTTGTTTTAACTATATTTTGTATTTCTAGTTTAATAATACATTTTTCTTTGATTATGGTTTTGCATTTCAGATCATATTATATTTTTGTGGTTATCAGATAAATAATTTGATGACTTTAGATCCCCTCCCCCATCTGAATATCCCCCCCACACACACTTTCTCTGCACAATTAAATGTGTTTTTCTGAATATGCAATATGGCCTATAGAGTTTGATTTGTGTCCCCACATGTCCCCCCACATGGATTCATTAACTGGAGCCTGGTCAACCCACCAAGAGCCCTATGCCTATAAAAGATTGTTTCTCCCTCTCCTACAAGCCATCAGTTGCCAAAAGTTCTCTAGTTTGGGTTGGAATCTCTTAACCACTTCCCCACGTCTATACTGGTGTTTTATTTGTTTTGAGTTTGTACAGGACTTGTGTATGCTGCCAACATTGTTGTGAGTTCATGTATAACTGATCAGCTCTCTGGAAGACTGTGTTTCTTGGTGGTCATCCACTCCCTCTGACTCTTACAATCTTTCTGCCTATTGGTGCAGCAATGGCGCTTTTATCTTGGAAGTAATCAACAGCTGTCCAATTTGAATTAAGGCCTGCTCAGTGGGAAGGAACTTATATGTGACACTGTAAACATAGCTATATGTGTGTGTGTGTGTGTGTGTGTGTGTGTGTGTGTGTGTAAAGGCCTATAGCGGCTAGTTTTTGTCCCATGGCAGGAGAGGACATAATTTACAGAAAAGCCTACTTTTGTCACATATCTAGAACAATTTAATACCTTACTGTGTTTTAAATCTTTATATTAATTTATTGAAAAGTATGCCTCTCACCACTCATCAGAGAAATTCTTTTTTCAAACTGGTTAACTGCAGAAAATAATTGTCTGTGGGACCCTAAGTGACACATTTTCAATGCAACCTTTACACATAAGATGAATGCATCTTTCAGTTCTCACCAGAGAGGTTTCCTTATGTGGCAGATTAACACAGAAACCCACAGCTGGCCAATGTGAAGACAGCCAGAGGCTGCAGAGTGCTCATTCCTAAACAGGACACCTATTTCAAAGTTCTGCCTCCTAAGGTTTGGGGATCTTAGCAGAAGAGGCCTTGGAAAGACTGCTGCTGTTTTTCAATGATTGCCATTTTGGCTGAAGTGAAATGGAATCACAATTTAGTTTTAATGTGCATTTCTTTGATAGCTATTTGATGACTATTAAGGTTAAATACTTTTCATACATCTTTATTCTCTAATTTTTAGAGAGCTATCTGTTCATTTAATAAACCCATTATTGACAGGGTTTAAAACTTCCTGCTTTTTAGGGTTTTTTTAATTATTTGTGTATTCTAGATATTAACCCACTGTCAGATACAAAGCTAGCAAAGACATACTTTTTATGAGTCTACAAACATATATGCATCTAGCTGTGAATCTGAACTTCAGTTTGCTACATATTTTGTGGTGTTATACTTGATGATATTCAGTTATATGGCAAAAGATGCAGAGTTGTTAAAAAGTAGAAGCAGTATTTGTGTCCAGTTGTGATGGTCCCCAAATAGTTACTCT
This sequence comes from Nannospalax galili, assembly GCF_000622305.1. Lineage (NCBI taxonomy): Eukaryota > Metazoa > Chordata > Mammalia > Rodentia > Spalacidae > Nannospalax > Nannospalax galili. The sequence continues at coordinate 2,880,180 of NW_008358517.1, forward strand.
TTGGTGACAACATACTACTTTATTATAACATTATCTGTCTTACTTTCTTTCTTCTCAATCCATGTAATAGTTCCAAATTTTATCACTATCAGCCTAAAAGTATTCATTATGACACTCTAGGCCCCATGTGTTCCATTCAGGATCTACCACTCTAGTCTTCACTAATTTTTCTATACCAGTCTCTTCCCCCACCCAGCTGCACCAGATTCTCTGTCAATGCTCACATTATTGCTTCGCTCAAGTTTTTAGTGCAGGAAAAACCTTTTCAGAGAAGATTATGTCTCTTTGCTGGATTTTTGCTCCTATTCCAACTTCCAAGCTTTTACCAGGTGAAATGGAAATTAATTAACCCAATCCTGCTTACAAAAGTATCAGCTTCATATGATTATGTAGCAACTGATCTCACTTTGTTCAAGCTTATATCTAGCACTAGAGAACCTCAGGACATATCTCTTATTCTAAGAAAAACACTTCTTTTACATTTAAGATGTATGTAATTAGGAAGCTATTTATAAACAATCTGTATGTTTGAAGAAGTACTTGACTTTGTTATAATGGTTATTTTTTCCTTCTAAAGTGCTGCTATTAAATACTTATGTCTTATGTTCCAGTTGG
>NW_008358517.1:2881089-2884741 GCF_000622305.1 Nannospalax galili
TATATATATATTCTTAGTAGAACCATCTCCACTTAGCAAAGGAGTAAACTGAAGTCCGGATGAAAGATGTTAAATACACCATTTGATGGAAGAACAGGCGATTAAATCCATCAAGTCCTTTCTGTCACTGAATTGTTCAGTACGACTATTCGCTTGTGCCTGCATGTGTCAAATAACTCCTGCCGCAGTGCATTCTATCCCTTCAAATGTCAGTGTCCCTTGTCTAGATGGAGTTTCTATTTGCTTACCTGACCCTCTTTCAAGACTGCTCACCTCTTTGAAGTCTTGTCTTTTTCAGCCCGTGGAAGCCTTCTTCTGCCCTCTGCTGGCTAAAACAAGTGATTTGCATCAGATTTTTATTATTCTGTTCAATCACAGAAAATATTAGGGAAAAATTAAGCAAAGCAACCAATCATAACATTCCACATCTTGTATTTGATAAGACAGATGAAAATGTATATGTCCTATGGGTTACCAAGTAAATGTTGGTCTATTTCTCTTCAAGAGATGTATTTGCATCCTGAATCTGTTTAGAGGAGGATTTGAATTTAAAGAAATTATTGTCTTTTAAAGACTAGATATCTAATAGTTTGACTTTCACCTTTTTTGTATAGTACCTCAAGGAAATACATTTTGTGCACACAGCACTAAAGGTAAGTTCATTCCTGGAAGATGGTGCTGTGAATTCTGAATCTATATTGAAATCCTCTGACCTGGCACAAATGTTACATCATTCATTAAACTGCTTAGTATCCCTAATTAGTACATCTTATAGGTCTATAAGATTACTAGGTTCAGTTCTGCTGACTATACATATCCTACTTACCACCAATGCATTTCATTGCCAAAGTGGCATAGGTTCCTGAATTATGCCCCTACATGTTGGCATTACAGTGGCCATTGTCTCTCCCCAAAGTAAAAGAAGAATGGGTATATTATCTAGTCACTCATTTCACTTATGAATTCTTCTATCTCTGTATAATATTATGTGACAGTAGACTTTTTATTTCATGTTAGTTTTTATTTTCCTGTACTTCCCAAACTTTCTGCAGCCAATAGTATTATCACATTGTGGTCGAAGACAGACACAAATTATACAACAAACATTTATTCTAAAATAAATAAATTCAATTAGCTAATCAAAATCCATGTACACTTGGACAGATGAATGCTGTTTCTATCAAGAAAAAGGTGGAAATAACTGGCAATTTTATTTTCTTGAGTTTAAAAATGGGGATATTATAACATCTATAATCATAACATATTTCCTGAAAAATGGTAAGGCTGTATACCTTTCTTATTTTAAATTTGAATTTACAAATCTCATATAGAAAAATGTTCACTTGTGGTTAATAATCCTATGAATTATTATAGTACATATGCCCAGCACCAGGATGAAAATTCAAAACTGCTTCTTGATCTTCTGGAATTTGCAATTCCTACTCCTCTTGTCATTCCAAAAGTGAGATATACTTCCTAGCAATGGCTGCTGGTTTCTGTCCATGTAGTTGTCCCTTTTCTAGAATTCTCTATGGATGTAGTAGCAAAGAATGGGTCTGGAATTTTTGCCTTTGTGTGCTTTTGGAATTGTCTATGTTTTTCATATTCAGACATTTCTTTTTATTACCCAGACATTTTTTGGCTAAGAATCTAGGCTAAGATGAAGGGTTCTTATAATATGTGTATATTAAACTCTTAAATACTCATGAAAGACATGATGTTGCATATAGCATTTCATGTTGCAACAAGACATGAGTTTTTATTGATCTATATCCTAGTCAGTGCTTGCTATAAACCTGTCTAAACAGGTCCTGCTGTAACATTTGAATAGGTATAAACTAACTCACCATTTGGGGTTGATTACGGTTTCCTTTATCACTAAAAATGCCAGTTTTATTATCTTTTGGTATTTGTCATTTACAAATTTTATTTGCTGTAGTATCTATTCAAAATTCTTCAATTTATATAGGGTGGGCTAGATTCTAATTGTTGAGTTTTTACTTTCAGATACTTATTTGGACAGTGATATTTGTTTTCTTTATTGTTTTCTCTTTTGCACAGCAGGTTTTTAACTCCAATGAAGACATTTTTATCAATGCATTTTTTCCTAGTATTGTGCTTTGAACATGTGAAGAAAACATCTAAAAGAACTCAAGAGAGGGGGAATAATATGAGATGGGGTATTATGAAGTGGAAAATTGGTGTGGGGGGCACTTCAACCAGGGAAGGAGGAGGGAGGCAAGAGAGGGAGAGAGAAAAGAGACATAAATAAACCTTAGGTGCTGTAAAAAGTCAGAAGAAAATGTATTAACTCAAAAACCTTCTGGAAAATACATATAAAATGTCTGAACATTAGTGCATCTGTATAACTGAAGGTTATATAACAAGAAACACAGTGCCAGGCAGGAGAAACCTCCCTTGAGTTGTTGGGTTAAAATATCCAAGAGACTCCCAAAATAACATAAGCAATTGCCAGAGCTCTTGATTACCTCTCAGAACTTGAAGGTAAGACCCTATTGCTGAAGACAGAACATTCTTCAGACAGGGGACTTAGAGCAATGGAGCTGTAATTGACCTGAAAGCTTTCTCCCTAAAGACTTATTCTCATAGTTCTAGAGAATACTATCAAGCTGCTAGGAGAAAATCAATCAATAGTTCAACCTTGCTCTACAGCTTACAACCACAATGTATGGCACAGCAAACTACCTCTACTGGTGCAGTAGTAGCACTGTAAACTAGGGAGCAATCAACAGCTATCTAATTGAACTTAAACCCCTCTCAATGGGAGGGAACTCATGGTGGTGGGGGCTCTGTATACACATGGCTGCAGAGGTCATAGATCCTAGAGTAAAATCTGTCTCTGTCATATCTCTAGACAAATGAAATTTCTTACAGTATGCTAAATATGGATCGTTATATCTGCAGACAAGTATACTGTACACCACTAATCAAAGAAGCTTCTTTTTGCAGTAGATGGAGGCTATTACAGAATTCCACAATGATGACACACAGAGAATATATATGTCTGATAGATGCCCAGCCCTAAGTGACACACCTATAGTGGAACCTCTACACCTAAGTAAGGCTCATAGAACATAGCAGAATAGGTGGTAGAGAGAATAAGAATACATCCCTGAACACTCATCAGCAAAGCTTCCTCATACAACAGAGTGCTATGTACACAGAAGGCTACAATTAGCTAAGTTTTAGAGAATAAGAGATTTTAGAGTGTGTGTACCTGGTCATATTTAAACCTCACCCACTCAGGGCTCAGGGACCGTAGTGGAAGAAGGGGCAGAAGGAGTGTAAGAGCCAGGGCTAGTGCAGGGAAGCATAAATGAGGGAGGGATTCTAAATTTAATTAAGAACTATTATAAGAAATTCACAAGGTCATTATAAATATTAAAGAAGATAATAATAGAGAATGTGAAGTGGGAAGCAGTAAGAGAGATGGAGATGGGAGAGTGATGCTGAATACGATCAAAGTGTACTGCATGAAGCATAAATAAAAATATTTTTAGAAAGAAGCAAAAAATGAAAAAACACACAAGGCTTTTTGTACTATCATTGTATTATTTACTTCTGAATATTTTATAATCTTACACTTCATAGCTTGTCATTTTATAACCAGTTTTCACATTATTGTACAAAT
>NW_008358517.1:2884882-2917393 GCF_000622305.1 Nannospalax galili
TGTTTAGTAAAAATTCCATAGAATTTTCCAAAAGTAAGTATTCACTTCATATAATTCCCTTTCCTCATTTGTTAAAAGTTAACTAACCACATTTATGTTAGTCTAGTTCCAGGCTGTAATCTGTTGTGTTTATCCATAACTTGGAAGTTGCCACATTGGTGGAGAATTTCAAACCATGTAATACTGTTAGTGGATTCTTCCACTGCTAACTTGTTTTGAGCATTGAGTTTCCTTTACCTTTCCTTATAATTCTAATAATTTTGGGATGAATATTTGAACTTTGAAATATGAATTCATGTTAACATTTATCAATAAAATGATTAAAGTCATTTTTCTTCCTTCTCTCCCCCTCCAGCAAGGTAAATAAGTCACTCTAATACCCTCTGGCCTCTAATTCTTCCTGGAGAGAAGTTTGATACAACTCAAATTGTTGAACTAAAGTCAAAGCATATATTTTCAGTATGTCATATTTTGTCTTGCAGTTCCTGGGTATTAATGTGACTATAGGCTTTTCTGTAAGTCCACCTTTTTTGAAGCTTGCTGGAAATTAATCTTTATTCTGTTTATTAATGTTTTTTAAAAAATTTGGAAATGAGTTATCACGACTTTTTTTACACCTTTACTTCTTACAGAACTCATGGCTTCCATCCTTCTAAGGCTTCTGAGTACTGGGGGTCAGATTTGCACCCTCATTACAGCACATCCGACTCTTCCTCCATTTCCTCTCTTTCTTCTGTTCTTCAAAATACACATTTTATTCATAAATCTTCAAACCTCCTGATATTTTCATCTCCATCTTCAGTCTGCTTTTAAATCCTCTTGATGAACTTTTATTTCAGTTTTTAAAATTTTCTATTATAATAATTTTATTCATGTTTTTAAAATATAGGTTTCGGTTAGTGAGAAGTCTCAGGGTTGAGAACAGTTCCCAGCACCCATATTGTGGCTAACACACATCCATTACTCCAGTTCCAGGGAATCCAATGCCCTCATCACCATGCACATTGCACAACACAGGTGCACTTGCACACGTGTAGGCAATGTACTCATGCACATAAAATAATAAAAATAGTTTAAAATATTAAAAATAGAGGTACTTCTTTAGGAGAATTCTTTCCTGCCTTACATAATTTGTTTTTACCTGTAATGTGGTCTGTAGTCATAATTCCTGTTTTAAAATCTCTGCCAATGTGGGTTTTACAGGATTTAAAATTTTTCTGTCTTTTTTATGTCACATAATGTTTCATCATTGTATTTAAAGCACTTGATTCTTTTAAAACCTGGTAGATAATGTGTGATTTTGTCAGCTTCACTATTTTTGCAGGCAGTTAGTTAAGCTAGTTAGATTAATTGGTAGACTTTCTCTGCCAGTTAATGGTAATCCCAATGGTGGACTGCTTTTGTCACCTTTGTTGTCTTGTTTGTGACCCCATGTTCACATAACATTTGCAAGTTAGTCTCATATTTGGATAACTGCTATCAGGGGTCAGCACTTTTCCATAAATCAAATACCTTCAAACTATAGTATTTTAGCTTTTGTGGAACACACATTATCTCCATCACATATTCTTTGTATACAGTTTCCAACCTACAATGGTGTGACTTGAAGATTTTCACTTTACAATGGCTTGGGATTAATAAGAAAGAGGAGAAGCCATTGCTCACATTTTGAAGTCGATAATTTTTCCCAGCTAGCAATATGTACAGTTCTCATCCTGAATGTTTGACAGTGACAGTGATCATAAGGGTAAGCAATTGGCACTCTAGTGTCCCTGGGCTGCTATCCAAGATGCTTAGTAGGGTAAATGCAGTGGGCCCAGTTTTGCTTCATTTTCAATTCACCATGGGCTTATCAGAATATAATCATGTCTTAAGTAGAAAAAACTATTTAACTAACTTGCTATCTGGCTTTACCATCCTTTAAAAATGTGTTTTCAGGTCATTCTCTGTATTAAAAAAATGCCCACAAGCTTGATCACTTAGTAGAATATTGTGATTTTTAATTAAAAAAAACTTTATTGAGAATCTCACATATGCATATAAGGTATTTTGCTCAAATCCATGCCCACTCCTTCCCCTCCAACACCTCCCATATCTCCACATCAATTTTTCCCCATCACTTTTTTCTGACAAATTTGTGCACTCTTTCTTTCTTTCTTTCTTTCTTTCTTTCTTTCTTTCTTTCTTTCTTTCTTTCTTCTTTCTTTCTTTCTTTCTTTCGTCTGTTTTTTAATTAATTGTGCTTTTTGCTACTCTAACATTCCCCCCTCTGAAGCAGTTACCCTAAATCTTTTAGGGATTAGGTAAGAGCTCCTAAATACTTTTGATATTTTCAGCCTTTGGAACATAGTATGTTGCTAAGAGGCCCAAGAACATTTTGACTTTTAGCCAAGAAACTGGCTCCTTTTCTTTGGGGCCTTTTTTATCCTAACTGCCTAGCCAATTCTTACCTTCTATTCTTATCACACCATCCTCTGAAGAGGTTACCTAAATTGCCGATAGGGAATCGGGACACAGACTGTTCTGGCTTCTTCCATGCTGAACAGGGATGTAGGGTGAGAGAACTGGGGTACCCCTTCAGTGGGCTTATCTAAAAGACTCCCAAATTGCATAACTCTTATGAGCAGGGAGAAAAGAAAGTCCTTGACTGGTAAATAGGGGATGTGAAGGAGAAGTAAAAGCAAGGCTAGTTGTCATTACAAGTACATAGCACATGGTAATTAAAAGTACCAGACTGGTGGAAGTAACCTTCTTGGATGTTTAACAGCCATGCTTTGAGGCCTATACTAATCTGGTCAGAGGGACTTAAAGGACAGGTTTTGCACCTTGCCCTCCAAGGTCGACTAAGTTCCAGGGGAGTATGGAGCATCTCTCAAAATGTCCTGTAACTGTGGTGAGTCTTTTTCAGGGAGGCCATGGAGACCTCACTAGTTGGACTTGAGCCAGTGCTCAGTCTACAAAGAAGAGGGTCAACTCAGAGGAAACATTTCTTCTATGCTTCCAAGTGAAGCCAACCATGGTCAAGCAGGACCTTTGACTTATCTTCACATAGATGGAACTGGTTTTAACCAGCCAGGGGCTCCTCACAAACACATGTTACCCCTGAGGAACAGACCCTCCAATGACCTGATGAGTAAAACTAAATTGGTTTATTTGGGCCAAATGTATCGTCTTAAACATCCAAAAGGAATCTATAACCAAAGATTAAAGTGATCAGTATATTTCTTTAAGAGCTCAAGGGGTTACACTTTCCAGACATTAGGCTTAAGCCCATATAAAATGTTATTTAGACAATTATTTCTCATTGATGATTTGTTTCTAAGCAGAAAGTGCTGCTCAGATGTAAGACTTCATATCTTGGTCTGCAATACTGTAGTGCCCACCTCTAGCTAAGGGAGACAACCACTATTTTTCTAAAATGATGGCTAAATTTGTTTTCTCCCATCTAGAAGCCTTTGAGAGGGAAGTGACACTGATTCTAGCCACTCCAACAGCTATCAAAATATCTGAAAACAAATATTGTATAACTGTATTAATTCAACTGTGAACCTAAATATTTACAGCCAGTTTTGAAAGAGATACCACATCTTTGCTCTGGAAATTGTTATTGAATATGTTAAACTTGTAATTAAATGCTTCTTCTAATCATGTGGTTATTAAATAAATAATTTTAAAAAGAAATGACAATGGATTCTGACATGAACATTTGAAATTTACTCTGTTCTGACATTTTCCTGCATCCTTGTCCAGAATATTGTATTTTTAAATTTTATTATTTTTATTTTTCGTATATTATTTTTCATATTGTCTGCATGTATACAAGTGCACCTGTGTTGTACAATGCCCACAAAGGACAGAAGAGGCTGTCGGATCCCCTGGAACTGGAGTTATGGACAGTTGTTAGCTGCCATGTGGGTGCTGCGATTCGAACCCAGGTCTTCTGCAAGGATAGCCAGTGTTTCTAACCACTGAGACATCTTTCCAGCCCCCTAGAATATTGTGTTTTAAGCTGAGGGCATAGAGCAATTAGTTCTTTTCAAAATTTACTTTATGGATATGAATGTTTTGCCTACATGTATGGAAGTACATCACCTGCACTAAAAGCCTATGGAAGCTCGAAAAGGGCATTAGATCCTCTGGAAGTGGAGCTACAGAGCTACAGATAGCTGTCAGCTTCTGTGTGTGCAAGGACCTGAGCCCACAAGGGTCAGTGCTCTTAACTACGGAGCCACCTGTCAAGCTCCAGGTAATTCTTAAAAGTCCCTGCAAATGTTTCTCAGACTTGGTTCTGAGATTGATAAACTTTAGAGTTAGTTTGAGAATCTCCTTTTTCGTTTTGTTGTTCTTGGATTTTTTGTTTTGGTTGAACTTTTCTTTATTCACTAAATATAATAATGTTTTCAATATCTGTTCAGTATTTCCAGAGATGGGGAAAATGCATCACAAGACTTGACAGGTGACATCACCAAGGGAAAAGAGGACAAGAACGCTTCTCATCCAGACCTGGTTTTAGAGTCTTGTATAGAGTTCTAAAACTTTATACATAGTTCAATGCATGAAGCAGTGGTTCTCTTCTCCCCCCTCCCCCGACTGGCAACTCTGAATCAGTGTGTCAAGCTTGCTTCTGAGAAGAACTTCTTTTACTCTGTCTAGACTTAGGAGTCCCTTGTTCAAAACAAATCAAAACAAATGCAGTCTTCTCTCAGCTTTGTCCCTCCTCCTCAGGTGTGCCAAAAATTTCCACGGATGCTCTGGTACATGAAGAATAAAGAGCAACTCACCAAGAGACAATGGAAAGATTCTCCCCAAGCTCTTCAGACAACCCCTTTCTTTAAGCTGTTTCCCTGTTTCTTCAGCCAGAGATGTAGATGAGTTCTATATTAGCTTTTAGGTATGTGAGCACTGGGGTAACAGTGAAGTTTAATAAATGCTGATGCCCTTGGGGGAGGATGGGAAGAAAGAAAATGAGGTTTTCCTAAACTCTCCACCTCCCTGTTGCTTACATACCAGATTTGCCAATCACTCGCACTTCAGTTCTTCAAGTTCAGCCACACCTGTGATGTTAATAAAGGAAAAAAAATCAATAAAAATTTAATAACATACAGGTCGTTCATTGGTTTTAAATTCCTTCCTCCATCTGTCTACTATTGTTTGCTTTTCAGAGTCCAAGGCTTTTAGTTACAGTGAGTCTCTGACAACAATCACTCCCTATACATTTTTGAGATATCTTCTTATATTTCACATAGGCTCAAATAATAGACTTTTATGCTTTTATTTTAAATACTCTGTTTTTATGTGGTATAGGATATAGGAGAAGTGAACTGATTAAATTGGTTAAACGCCAAGTATTTTATGTTTACAAAATTCAAGATTTCAGAATTGACTTCACTTGTGTTTTTATTAAGACTTCAATTGGTAAAAACACAGACAAAAAAATTTCTTAAATATGGCAGTGTTTGAAACCATAACTCACAAGTATGAAGAAATACAAAGTAATTTGACATTCAGTCAGTGCTATCATCTATTAGAAGAAAGAAAAATTACTCTAATTTCATACATATACACACATGTACACAATACACACAAGTGCACACACACTCCTCAGTTAATCTCGAGAACCCAACAAAGCTGGGAGCTGAACATGTGAAATTATGACATCAAAAGTATTGTTTTATTATTTCAATAACTTTTGTCATCACCTTCTATGACATGGGTCCACAGTCTACTAATTCTTCACTAGAAGGATTTCTAGGTATTAGACTACATAACTAAAACTTGTCAGGTATGAGAAAGTTTGTAGGAAATTAACTCAAAACTGTCACTGGGTGCAACACTTTATGGAAACATGTATCTCAACATCTTTAGCACCCAAGTTCTACACTTTTTATCAAATGAAAAAGAAATTGCTTCGAATTCAAAATTTGTTTTCAAATTCTCATTTGTATAGATAAAATCATAATTTCACACTGATTTTCATATGAAATTGAGCAATGCTATGAATAATTAATAAAAGCAAAGGAAATAGCTTGACAAGCATTTTAAATATTAGAATATGCACAAAATAGTATAAGTTTCTGGAACAAAGAAAGGGATACATATGTCCAAACTAAATATGAAATGGCAGCCTTAATTACACAATGAAAAATAATTAAACAAGTGTATTCATTGTTCTAATCACAAGACAAAATCTTTAACCATGAACTATAACATGAGAAGGGACAAAAGGTTATAAAGCACTAGTCAGAATATGCTTCCTGAAAATTCACAAATTTCTTACAGCATCATGTGTTGATGTTAGTGGCAAGCAGATGTCTCTTCCATGTGTTGAAATATCCTGCAGACACTAATGGCTTGAGGGTATCATATTAGCTCCATAATTAAAGATACAAAATTATATGTGTGTACAGTCAAGTTTAATCATCTACATGTAACTGATCATTTAAATAACAATGAATCCGAAGCTTGCTTTGTCACATTTCCTCACCAAATTAAGTCATTTTGTTTGTTGTGGGACAATAAAGGCCATCTAAAAATATCATTTAAATGTACAAAACAATTATTCATTCATCAATTTGAAAAGTGTTGCTCATCTAGACAGCTTCCAATTGAAAGTCAGCAACTTTACCATATGCTGACAGAGAATGTTTTATAAAAAGCATTGTAACAGTGGGTAGTCATGATATAGAAATATTGAAATGTCGTCGAGAACAATGGAGCCTTTCTTAGCTCTGGGTGAGCTTAGTGCAGAAGCTAGGGTCCTGGAAGCTCAAAGACCACCAAAACCTCGCCAAGTCTTGTCCTGAGAATTCAAACAATAAAATTCATGAACCACGCGCCGGGCGTGGTGGCGCACACCTTTAATCCCAGCACTTGGGAGGCAGAGGCAGGCAGATCTCTGTGAGTTCGAGGCCAGCCTCGTCTACATAGCGAGTTCCAGGACAGCTGGGGCTACAGGGAGACCCTGTCTCAAAAATACCAAAAAATAATAATAATAATAATAATAATGAAACAGAGGGTGAGTTTTAGAAAGAAGCATTTGATTATAGAGAGTTCAAGAAAAAGAAGCCAGAGACCCTGTACATCAGAAAGGGTTCATGGTGTGGGATACCAGTAAGGCGCTGGTCTAAGGGCTTTCGGAAAGAAATTGCAGAAACTATTGAGGCGTGGGGAGGAGGACGACCTGGCCATTCCAGTTGACCAAAGTATACTAGTTTTCCAGATCTCAGCTTCATGGACTTTGCATACAGCCTCTAGACAGAGGTGCTTACCTAGAAGAAACAGGAATCTGAATTCTCTTCTGCCATTGTAACTCCTCTTCCCAACACTCACAAGTAGCAACAAAGAACACTGTAACTTTGTAGAAATGGCATGCAGGAGAAGCCATAGATCTTGGGGTTGAGTTGATATACTTCCAGGAAGAGTTGCCTTAGGTCTGTCACGCAGAGCTTGCCAACAGAGCTATGATGTCACCCTGGCAGATCTTGCTAGACAACTTCCATCTCGGGTACCAGCGAAATCTCTTCATCCTGGATGTAGAAATAAATGGAGGGTCTTTGGGGACACTTGCTGCTCCAGGTTTTATTGACCACACTGTGATGGATGAGCCAGTTAGAGGAATCTCCAAAGAACATGTCTGGTAACCAGAAAGAAGAGCCCCATTGCATAGGAATGCCTTTGATCAACAGGGACATTGAGCAGAAGCAGGGAATTTGAAAGGACATGAGCTAAAATCCATTGGAGTGTGCTAGAAAATCTGCTTTCAGACTGATAACAATAATTGCATAAGCAATCTTTTCAGAGTGTAATTGACCTATTATTGGTCAGCAGAATGCTCATTTGTAGCAGGATTCGATGGGTTGAAGACCGATGGGTTGTTGCTCAGAGGCAATTGTGAATTCATTTTAGCAGTCAGGTTCTTTAACTTTCATTCTTAGAAAGTGTTGGTACCACATTCCAAATCTGATTGGAGCCTACTATTTCTCCAATAATTTAATCATTATTCACCAATAATTTTATTATCTTGCTCTTCCTGGTCACAAAGGTGTAAAGCATATTCTTTTTTCCCTGTTAGTTGGTGTGGCCATATTACTGATTACTGAAAAGAAAATGTCAGAGTTGAGTGCTTTCAGTTTGTTTTAATAGTAGTGTATTTTATTTAATAAATACTGGCATTGCTGCATTGACACTGTTGCCTTTATAAAAATGAAAATATGTGATAAATTCCTAGTGGCCAAGCTGAGAATCAAAATGCTGCTTTAATAAAGAAAAGCTGCTCTGATGACTAATTTCCATTGTGGTCATGAATTCACAAAAGCAATTGTTGCTGTAGAGAACCTGCCCAAGATCCAGTCAGTCAGCTTTGCAACATGAGTGAAGAAGCACTGTAGAATTCCCCATGCCTGGTTGAAGAGTTTTGGCAACTGAAGGCTGCTAGGATAGGGACAGTCAGTTTTGTTCAGGGAAGTGTCCCTTGGTGAGTTGCCCCTGTTCCAGTGGATGGACCCACCCTCATATACATGTAGACGGCACTGATTGGTCTCTGTGGCCTAGGAAAAGAAGACATGAAGTTAGGACGGGGTGGTAGAGGGTTGTCTGGGAGGAGCTGGAGAGGGAATAAGAGGGATTGATGTGATCTAGGTATATTGTACGGATGCATTAAATTTTCAAATGGGTACTAAATTCATTTCTTCCTGATCTTTGGGTGAGGTGACCAGAAGGAACAAGAGTATTGCCTCCATCATAATACAATGAATAATTCGTGAGCACAGGTAACAAGTTGGTTTTAAGAGGTGATGAAATGGAACACAAAAATATTTCAGTGGTTAACGGTCTTGCAGCAGAAAAGGAAGTGTGCTACTAAATTGCCAAAACAAACAGAAATGCTGAAATTAGTGCAACGGAAGCTGAAAAACTGACACAATGCTTCCACTGTGGGTCAACGTGGCATAAAGATCTTCCATGTAGTTTCCAGGGATTTGGTAAAATAAGGAAAGAGGGTGAAGATGATTTTGTAAGACAGACCGTGGAAGGAACTTCAGATATAGAAACAGGCATACGGTGCACGAGGAAGCAGACAGGGGCTCTTGCTAACACTTCTAGGAGACTGGGGTGCCAAAGGAACTGCAAAGCAAGGCTAAAATAAGCTTAGGCAGCAAAAGCAGGAAAGCACTTTGGAACCACATGCTTGCCCATACAGGATGCAGGTTGAAGCACTGTAGAGCTGCAGAAAATGTGGAACATTCTGCAAAGATGAAACACTTCTAAGTACTCTGATATGCAGCTATATAGAAGACTCCCAAGGGAGGAAGTCACAGTCTAATCAAGAATGTTTCTTCTTCGGGGAAGGAAACTTACCAAGGTGCCCAGCTTTACTTCCTTTGTAAGGAGAGTCTAGCTGTGTCATTCTAGCTCTGGTCCACACTTTTTAAGACAATAAATTCCACATACCAATATTTCTGACAGCAGTAGGCCACAGAGTGCCCATAAGATAATAATGGCACCGAATTCCTATCACCTGCTGGTGTCATAGTCATTGTACTGCCTTAGTGCAGCTCACTGGTGTTCCAGGTGATGCTGATTTAAAGAAGCCTACTATGTTTCTAGTACATGTAATACTGAGTAGCACTGAAAAGTTTTACTGACCTATTATGTCACTGGCATATGTTTTTACTATACTATGTTTGTTATCACTATTTTATAATGCACTGCTTCTTCTTATTAGAAAACACTCGCTGTAAACGAATTATCATGCGGGTCTTTCTGGGGCTTTCTGAGGAAAGCCTTGTTGCCATAAGAGGTGGCAACTCCATAGGGCTGGTGATACCAGATATGTCCCAAGAGGGTGGCATATAATGTTGGAGAACAGGGCTGTTGTCTATTTTGACCCTGTTTTAATATGTATGTGTATGTTGCATGTTTGTGAGTGTATTTTTCCATGCTATTTTTCAAAAAAATAAAACATTTAAAAAATCTAAAGGAAATATTTTCATTCAGCTTTACAAAGTATTTGTTTTTGTTAAATCATAGTTTTAAATGTTAAGAAGAAAAAATTCAATAAGCAAAGGTTTTTATTACTGAAAAAATAAAATATTTATTTTTTCATAAGATGGCAATAGATACAAATGTGGTTCCGTGGAATATTCTTTCTGTTGTTGTTTTTGAGATAGGGTCTCCTTTGTAGTCCCAACTGGTCTGGAATTCACTATATAGACTTGGCTAAATGCCATCTCACAGATATCCACGTGCCTCTCTCCTGAATTCTGGGATTAAAGGTCTGTGCCACCTCCCTCAGCCAATGTGAGATTCTTAAGAGTGCATTCAGTGTATACTTATGCAACTTCAATATCCTTTTTTTCCTCTATTCTTTTTCCAAAATTTTCCTAGTTACTCTTCAATAGTCAACTTGATTTTTTTAATTCTTTACATTAGAAATAATTTTTAAAACTAAATTAACATAGCCTCGGTGCACAGTGTTGATAAAGCCTCTAAGTGTGCATCAATAAGTATGGTCTCCACATCTGTTCACAACTCAGTCACTGAAACCCAACAAAGTAAGTAGCCTAGCAAAAGCTACTGTATGATAAATGCTCTATGCATATATAACATTTTTTGGTCTTTTATACCATATTTGTACAGAATGACTCATTTTCTGTCTCTGTGTGCTAGACATCCAACCATCCTTTTGTCACAGTTCCATATTGTATTTTTGTACAGCAACATGCTGCATGATTTTGCAAATACAATGACCATGCATAGTAACCTATGTATATGGTAAGCAAAAGTATCTAGGTTTGTGACAGTACACTCTATTCTGTTCACCCAATGAT
This sequence comes from Nannospalax galili, assembly GCF_000622305.1. Lineage (NCBI taxonomy): Eukaryota > Metazoa > Chordata > Mammalia > Rodentia > Spalacidae > Nannospalax > Nannospalax galili. Next base: position 2,895,709 of record NW_008358517.1, read on the forward strand.
GAAATCACAAAAGGTCACATCCCCTCCATCCATGTCCCCACCAGTATCTGATATAGTTGTGAGTCTTCATGCCACGGCTCACCAGTTTTTAGGATAACAGAGCTTGTTGAAAATAATTTTACTTCATTGTTTTCTCCTTTGTCTGTTTAACCAGGAACAGCAGATCTTGAGACCTGCCCTTGAAGAAGATGATATATGCACGGGGAGCCCAGTGACTGGAAATTCATGGTTTGCATTAGGAATCAGGAGATAAAGACAAAAGCCCGTTTGTTAGTCTGGGTCTTGGAGTATAAACGTGGAGCAGAGCTGTCTCCATCTCTACCTCCACTGCTGTTTTTGTTGTTGTTGTTGTTGTTGTCTAGTTTAGTTTTGTTTTTGGTATACTATTCTACTAAATTACAGAGATTTCAAGTTTTGCCAGTTACAGTAATGTTTACTGTTAATGAATGTTTTCAGTATTTCTACTTATTAATTATATGCAATCAATTGACTATTTAAAATAATGACCAGAGAGAGAGAGAGAGATGGCCCAGTGGGCAAAGACACTTGCCACCAAGCCAGATAACCTGAATTTAATTCTGGGGATAGGCATGATAGAGGGAAAAAACATAGTTATACACACACACTCACACTTACACACACACACACACACACACACACACACACACACTCTCTCTCTCTCTCACATACATGCACACTGAATAAATAAATTAATAGAGAATAAATAAAATAAGGGCAAATATTTGTCTAAGGAAAACCTCGGCAGTATTTGAGTTATGTTGTTCAGAATCACATACAGGAAAGATTCAGAAGACCTACTATTACGATGGCAAAAGAGAAACAAATTCATCCATTATATTTTTCTTTCTCTAAAATTAATGATGTCAACATGTTGTTCCTTGAATTTTGTTTTATTATTGCTTCCTTAATGAAAAAAAATGTAGCTCAATTCTTTCACTCTCCTCGTTTGTTATAAAACTACATAATAATGATGAACATATATATTTAAATAAGCTGAAAAATCAGTGTTACTTAATCCAGCAGAAATATAGCTCAGGAAAATCAGTTTCTTCATTAGATTTAATGCCATCAGTAATTAGATATTTTTATAAGAACATTTTCCATTCATTACTGAAAATGTACTATTTATATCTACATGCATATGCATATATATGCAATTCATTTTTAACTTTTATATTTATGACTTAGAAATTGTTTATTAGTTTCCTGGAAGTCTATGGTAAAGCACCACAAAATCATGCCATGAAACAGCAGAATTTTCTCACAGCTCCAAGTAACTGGAAATCCAAAACCAAGTTGCTAGACAAGCCATGCTTCCTCAGAGCTGAAAGAGGATCTTTTACTTGCTTCTTTACAGCCTCTGCTGGCTATGGCATCCTACATTTCTTGGATTGCAGCTGCTCAGCTGTGTCCCTGCCACTGCCATCTCATGACACTCCATGCCAGTGTGTCACCCTGCTCTTTAAGAACACTAGTCATATTGCATAACTGCTCATCTTCCTCTAACAGGACCTCACCTTCCATTAACTAATTACGGTTTCAAAGAACCTGTTTCCAAACAAAGTGATATTCTGGAGTAGTCAAGATTAGAACTTTGACACATCATTTTAGTTACACAATTTAATTTCTAAAAATTATTTTATCTTTAATAGAGCCACAGTCACTTGTAGAATAATTCAGAATTGTATTTGTTCATTTGTTTTGAAAAAATAAATGAGGTTGATAGATAATATCATGGCTCAACTCTCATAAAATAGTACTTTGTATCTTCTAAAAATAGTGATGGACTTAATTTATTACATCTCCCAACTTAGCATGAAAAATAGTGTTGGGATTCTAAAACATAAAGAGGTAAAAAAAAATTAAATAAGATTATGTTGTCTTTACTGAAAGTCTATAGAGAGATAAGTGTGAGGTAAGAACACCATTTTATTGATAAGTATATTGAATCAGATAACACTCTTATGCTGGTGATGACTGAGAACAAATGAAGACTTACTATAAGTAAATTCCTTTACAATCTATCAATAGCAGACATTAAAGATTTATTGTTAATGATCTTTTCTTAATGGTGAAATCTGTTAAAAATAATCAGGCATTCCAGGCATCCTGGTGCATGCCTTTAGTCCCAGAGTTTGGGAGGTAAAGGCAGGCAGATCTCTGTCAGATCAAGACCAGGCTGTTATAAGGCCACCTGGGGCTACTGACAGATCCTTCTCAAAAAGCGAAGAAAATAGGCAGGCAGTACTTTTTAAGAGTTGTGATATCATATTATTGATTTTGTTCTGTTTTCATGTAAATGTAAATTTTTCTTCTCTGTTCTTTATTAACTTTTCATTAGAAAACATTATTTTCCATGAAGAAACACAGAATTTTTTATGTATCCCACTACTAATCCTTCATAAATCTATCCACTTTGGAAAAAAAAATAAATACCTTAATATAACTGAAGATAAAAGTTTCAGGATCTTAGATTTTCATATTTTTAACTTTAATTTTCTAAAATTTCAGTTCAATATTGATATATTTGCTTATGTTAAAAACTTAAAACACAAGCTGTATATTTTTCCAACCCAGTATGTTTCTGTTTTATTATAAATGAAGCTGAGCTCATCTGTCCTTTTAGATAGTTCCTCAGAAGCCATAGAAACCTCCTGTTTACATCACCTCATCTTTCCTTCCTCTTCATAACCCTTTCCAACATTGTGAAAGTACATTTTAGTTTTATTAGGTCATAAAACTTGGTGCAATACATTTCATCCTTTTATGAATTGTCTTGAGAACATTCTAATTGAGTTTTGTTGTGCCTCGGTATCACATCGGTTCTTTTACAATCTCCTCTTCCAACCTCAGTCGTTGCTGTTTGCAGTTGCTCAGCTAATGAGCAGCACTGAATCTCTGCATTTTGTCAGTCTTAGCACTGTGAACGTCTTGCAAGTGTTCTTGTTTTGTTTTAACTACACATTTCAGTCTTCCTCTTCTAATTCCTTTCCTCATATGACACACAACTACATATTTTGCTGTGGTGAATTTCTTTCATCTGTTTTTCCTTCACTGAACAACTACACAGCAATTACAAAAACAGTTATTTTCAATGCAATCAATCAATATTGATTCACAGAAATTAAAAAAAAAGTTGTCTACCTTTGATGGCTAACATGGTGAAAACCTTTTTATTCCTACTAGAAAATAAACATCTCATAGTGTAGTGGTTTCAATGAGAATGTCCCCCATAGGCTCTGAGTATTTTGTCCCCAGTTGGTGGCACTCTTTAGGGAGGCTTTAGGAAATTTGGCCAGGCATGAGAAAGCACATCACTAGGGATGGGCTTGGAGAGTTCAGAAGCCTTGCCAGATTTCCAGTTACTCTCTGCTTCCTGTGCTTACCTGAAGATGAGAGCAGTCCTCTCTCTACTCTGGCCACCTCCTGCCACCATGGCTCTGTGCCATGATGGATCCTAATCCCTCTGGAATCAGGAACCATAAGCTCAAAAAAACTCTTTCTCCTATAAGTTCCCTTGGTCACAGTGTTTTATCGGAGCAACAGAAAAGTAACTAACACATGGAATAAAGATGTAGCTCTGCATAATGTGGCAATGGTGTTATTAGAGGAAAGAGTACAGTCAAATGGTGCATAGGAACAAACTGAAAGCAAGCATCTTGTAAATAAAGCCCTGAGAAACAATACATTAAAAATACTTTATTTTGTATTTTTATTTCATGTGTATGAGTGTATTGCCTGCATGTGTGTAGGTTCACCCATGTCATGCAATATCTGTTGAAATCAGGAGAGGGCATCAGAGTCCCCCGGAGATGGAGTCACAGACAGTTGTTACCTGCCATGTGTGTGTTGGGAATCAAGTCTGGTCCTCTTCAACAGCAGTTAGTGCTCTTAAATACTAAGCCATCTCTCCAGCCCTGAGGTAATACTTATAAAAATGGTAATCTATACTTTTTCCTGAATAAGTATGTTTTATACATGAGGAAACTAAATCCATATTCCTTTGTTGTGCTTATATTTTTAATATGATTTTTGCTTTTGTTTCCTGTGCATGAAGCATATAGGAGCTGCAAAGAATTTCCAGGCTGAAAAGATGGTTCAGTGTAAATGTGGAGTCTTGAGTTTAGGTACCTACTTATCACCCACAAAAAAGCCAGATATGGGACTGGAGAGATGGCTCATCAGTTAAGAACACTGGTTTTTCTTGCAGAAGATCTGGGTTTGAATCCCAGCACCAACATGGCAACTAACAACTGTCCATAAATCCAGTTGCAGGAGATCTGACAGCTCTTCTGTCCTCGTGGGCATTGCAAGACATGGAGAATTTACCTACATGCAGGCAATACACTCATACACATAAAATAAAATAAATAAATAAAATATTTTTAAAAGCCAGATATACACCACCTCTAACTGCAATACTGAGCTGTCAAGACAGCCAGATCCTAGGAACTTACTATCCAGCAAGTGTAGCCACAATGGTGAGCTCCTGGTTCAATGAGAGAACCTGTCTCAAAAGTAGTGTGGAGAAGCATTTGAGGAAGAAATCTTGATATCAGCCTATGGCCTACAGCGGCTTGTGCACACATATGCATATACCACACATGAAAAGAAGGTTTTCCTTTGATCTACAAGAATTTTTTCTATAGGGCAGAACCTAGTACTTCAGAATGGGCACCTGAAGAATAGTGGCTAAAGAGGAATCTGTGCCCCCAAAAGTGAATTAGAGTTCTGAGTACTGCAGAGAATCCCCTACCCACAGGATACAAATGATTGTGATCCATATGCTGCCATTACCTAAGAACAAACAAAGGCTTCACCCTGTGGCAGATTCAACAGTCACAGATTTCTAATGGTAGTTCTCCCAACTGAAGAGTTTATGACAGAGAAAGCCAGAGAAAATGGAAGAATGGGAATGTATGTGGCTTATCTCTCTGCCTCTAATGGGAAAGAAATGCAATTAAACAAAAATAGTATTTCACCCATTTACTTGCTTCATTCATGATTTATATTACAGCCACACTTATGTTTCCATATCAATATATTCTTCTAATTTTCTGTGTTGATGTGTGTACTTCCCCCTATGGTAGTCAAGAAAATGGGCAGATGATAAGCCATCCACAGAACAACAGTAAAGAGCACGAGTGCATATGGCTGATCCCAGGGCAGACATATAGAAGGCGTCACAGGCAAGGATGCAGTTCCCGTGCTGTAGAGTGTCCTTTAGTGCATTTAGCATCCAGTTTAGGGTGTGATCTCCCTTGCAGATCCATGCGACATAGGAAATCATTGAGTCTAATTGCTGCTCATTTGCTTTTCTTATCCACATCCTCATTAACAAGAATTCCATTAAATGAAAAAGGACCATCCAGAAAAGATGACTTGAGTTATATTACAATCAATTTGATTTTCTTGAATAAAATATCAAAATGAATTCTTCCTAGAGAAAGATAATGAAATCTGAGGTCTTACATTTACTTTCAAAATGTACTTATCTATGGTTATATTGCTATTTACACTATACACTCTGCCCGGTCTCCTTTATTTCTAAAAAGAAATTGATTTTTTATTGGCAATATATGTTTCTGTTATTTTGGATTTTTCAAAAACTATTTACAGTTCAAGTAAAATGCTCTAAGATATATCAAATTGTACTGATATTATTATTTAGTTAAAAAAGTCTCAAACGTTATTAATAGGAAGGTATCTTGCTGCCTATCATTGTGCAGTGTTACAAACACCAGGCCTCTGTGTTCTGACTGATGACTGCTGATCTCTGTGGATTTCTAGACAAATAAAGGTGGGTTTTCCTACTATAATACTGATTTCTGTGGCAAGCCTCAGGCCTTCCTCTGCAAGTGACGTTGGGGATATTTTTAGAACCAGAAGAGTCTTCACATGATGAAATTTTCTAATTTTCCTCATTAGGGTCCTAGTCATAAAGATGACAAGTATAAAGAACACCTCAGTGTGTGGAAAGAGCCTGAATAGGACCAGGACACAGTTAGGCTTGAACATGATTGATAATGCCTTCGGTTTACAGTCAGACTGGTCCTTGGCACAGAATAGCCTATAATATTGCAAAATAAACACAAACAATAGCAAAGATCAGTACACTTGAAAGCATGGAGAAAACTTGATTTGCAAACTTATCACATTAATAGTTTAAACCATCCCATTTCCAGAGATAATCAAAATTAGCAATGAGCACAACAAATTTATTACATAAAAACATTAAAGTTAGGCTCATAGATTGGCAACAGAGATGAGATTATTCTTCAGAAGGAACTTAAGAGGCTGGAGAGATGGCAGCCCATGTGACCCCTGAGGAACAGATCCTCAAACAACCTTAAGTGTAAAAATACATTGATTTATTTGGGCCAACTGTATGGTCTTAAACACTCAAAAGGAAAGTATAACCAAACAGTAACATGATCAGTATTTATCTTTAAGAGTTTAAGGGATTACATGTCCCAGACATTAGGCTTAAGTCCATTTAAAAAGTTATTTAGGCAATTATTTCACATTGATGATTTTGTTCCTAATAGAAAAGAGCTGCTCAGATGTAAGACTTCAAATCTTGGTCTGAAATACTGTAGTGCCCACCTGTAGCTAAGGGAGACAACCCACTATTGATCAAAAATGATGGCTAAATTTGTTTTCTCCCCCTATCTAGAAGCCTTTGAGAGGGAACTGACACTGATTCTAACCACTGCAACAGCTATCAAAGTGCCTGAAAGCAAATCCTGAATCCATCACTCTCAAATCCAGCCTTGGCAGACAAAAGGAAAATGAGGAGGAACCAAATAGAGGGATGCTTTTCAAAGCCCTTGTCAAGAAATTCCAGTGGACTCTCATATAAACATTTGAAAATTGCCCTGTTTTGACTTTTTTCTAGTTCTCTGTCTAGAACTTGTAATGCTAATTACTCTTGCCTTTACTTCTCCTTCACATCTCCAATTCACCAGTCAAGGACTTTCTTTCCCCCTACAGATAAGAGTTATGCAATTTGGGAGTCTTTTAGATAGTACCCACTGAAGGGGCACTCCAGTGTGCTCCCCCCCATCCTGTGCAGCATGGAAAAAGCCAGAGCAGTCTGCGACCCAATTGCCTACCCGCAAGTTGGTAACCTCTTCAAAGGATGGTGTGATAAGAATAGGAGGGAGGAATTGGCTAGGCAGCTAGGGTAAAAAGACCCCATGAAAAGCACCCAGTTTCTTGACTAAAAGTCATAATGTCCTTGGGCCTCTTAGCAACATTCTCTGTTCCAAAGGCCAAAAATTTCACAAGTATTGGGACCTTTTATCTAATCCCTAAAAGAGTTTAGGGTTACCTCTTCAGAGGGGTTAATGTTAGAATAGCCAAAAACTCCATAAATAAAAATGAAGAAGAGAACATGAAGTTATCAGAAAAAAGTGAGGGGAGATGTGGGAGGAGCTGGAGGGGAGGGAGTGGGTGTGGATTTGATCCATACACCTTATATGTATATATGAAATGCTCAATAAAGTTTTTTAAAAAAAATAAATATTGGCTGCTCTTGCAGCAGACCCAGGTCCAGTTCCCAGCACAGCCGTGAAACCTGAGAAGCATCCTTAACTCCAGTTCCAGTGTATCCAACACCCCCTTCTGACCTCCGTGAACATTGTTTGACATGGGTGTACTTGCATACATGCAGGCAATGCACTCATACACATAAAATAGAATGTTTTTAAAAAGAAGGACCACTTTTAGGAGAGTTACAGGCTTCAGGAATGATGAGCCCAGCAGTGGGAGAACACCGGGAGAAGGTGTTGAACCATAGGTACATGATGGTGCCTTCAAGGGGGAGCCTTCAATTCTCTAGGAAAAACTGAGTTTTTGACTCTTACAGGTATCACGAGGGAGGGTTGGTAAACTCCATGCTATATGAACTACCTGGGCCTACTTAACATGTCAGGAGTCACAGGGAAGAAGGCACTAGATAAGTGAGATGTGATTCAAATTTTTCTTGAGTTTCTTTGCACATGTAGGTAGGAAGGACACACCTGCAAGACCACAGGACAGCACACTTCCTTATCAGCTTTGCCACTGACACACTACAAGAGATCGTGCCCTCATTTTCAGGAGAGTGGAAGAGACAGCTAGAGCGTCAGCGTGTTAACAAAAACGGGCAAGTTTGGACCATTCAGGTCTAAAACAAAATAATTAAAATAAACCGTCCTTAGAAAAGTACTGATGGTGATCTACTAAGCAGTTACTTCAAAATAGTGGCTTTATGTATATACAAGTCCTAAAGAAAGATGTAGAAATGTAAAAAAGAAGAAATGGTGCATGAACAAAAACTAAAGAGCAGAGACAAGAGACCTCCGAGAGAGTGAAAAGAACTTCAAGAACCAAAGAATATCATAACTGAAATGGAAAATTCACAAGAATTATTAGAAGAAAGATTTAAATATGGAGAAAGACATTTCCTCAGATATATGTGGAATACTACAAAGCAATGTACATGGGACTCCCAAGAGGAAAGTGACATTATTTAAGAAATCATGGCTGAAAACTGTGCAAGCTTAATAAAGACATAGAATCATATACTCACAAAAAACAGGAGGTAATAAAGTTTAAGTAAAATTAAGTAAAAGCTACATATATTTGGAAACATGATAAGCAAATATTTAAAAGGCAAACAGAGAAAATACTGAAAATATCAAAGGGACTCAAATTGTGTCCATGAACTTGTCCCAATGGGTAAAAGTGCTTGCTGCAAATCCTGAAGACCCGACTTCAGATCTAAAAACCCACATTTAGAAGAAGAGAACAGATTCCTACAGGCTATCTTCTGACCTTCACAAATGCACACACGTGCACGTGTGCGCGCACGCACACACACACACACACACACACACACACAAAGGTGCAAAATAAATAAATGTTAAAAAGAGGATCAAATTGTTGACAAGGTTATCAGAAAATTTTTTAGCAGAAACCTTGGGAATATATGGAAGTTGTCAACTATATTCAAAGTGATGAAAATCTATCAATGATGAGGATGAGGATGATGTAACAAAGTTTAAACCTAGGGCTTCATGTGCTCCACCACAGGCTACATCCCCAACCTTTAGACTATTTCATTGTTCTTTTTAAATAAAGAATTGTTAAATTGCCTAGGCTAGACTTGAACTCACTCTGCAGTCACAGCAGGGCTTATGAATCTCTGGCCTCTGCCTCCTAAGAAGCTTGGATGGCAGGTCTTTAACACCAGGCACTGCTGTCGAGTAAAATTATGTGGCCAGCAAAACTGTCCTTCCAAGGTGAAGGAAAAATTAATCTATCTCCAGATACACAGGTGAGGGAGTCTTCCTCCACTCGACCTACCCTGTAAGAAATACTCAAGGAAAGCCTTCAGGGTAAGATAAAAGGATATTGGACAGAAATTCAGAGCCACGTGGGGAATGAAGGTGTTAATAAGTGTGGCTGCGTGGATAATTATGATGTATCAGCAATAGAATAATGCTTAGTATCATCAATTTTTATTTCTTGGCACTTCTAGAAGTTAAACACACACGTGCACGTGTGCGCGCACGCACACACACACACACACACACACACACACAAAGGTGCAAAATAAATAAATGTTAAAAAGAGGATCAAATTGTTGACAAGGTTATCAGAAAATTTTTTAGCAGAAACCTTGGGAATATATGGAAGTTGTCAACTATATTCAAAGTGATGAAAATCTATCAATGATGAGGATGAGGATGATGTAACAAAGTTTAAACCTAGGGCTTCATGTGCTCCACCACAGGCTACATCCCCAACCTTTAGACTATTTCATTGTTCTTTTTAAATAAAGAATTGTTAAATTGCCTAGGCTAGACTTGAACTCACTCTGCAGTCACAGCAGGGCTTATGAATCTCTGGCCTCTGCCTCCTAAGAAGCTTGGATGGCAGGTCTTTAACACCAGGCACTGCTGTCGAGTAAAATTATGTGGCCAGCAAAACTGTCCTTCCAAGGTGAAGGAAAAATTAATCTATCTCCAGATACACAGGTGAGGGAGTCTTCCTCCACTCGACCTACCCTGTAAGAAATACTCAAGGAAAGCCTTCAGGGTAAGATAAAAGGATATTGGACAGAAATTCAGAGCCACGTGGGGAATGAAGGTGTTAATAAGTGTGGCTGCGTGGATAATTATGATGTATCAGCAATAGAATAATGCTTAGTATCATCAATTTTTATTTCTTGGCTCTTTTAAGAGATTGATACATTCTAGAAATCACTAGCTTAAATGAGAATTTATTATAACATTTTTTTAACTTCTGTTTTTCTGCATAATCTAGAGACTTGGGATATAATTACTACTTTTTATTTTGGATATACAAATATGTAATTTCGTGACATCAACAACTAAGTAGAGTCAGGTTGGAGCTGTAAAGGAACAAGGTTTTTATATATTTTTGAAGTTAGACTGGGTATAAAGTCATGTCAGAAAATGATAATTTTAGGGTGCTCTGTTAAATCTCCATTGTAACCACAAAAATGGCTACAGAATGCACACAAAAATAAATAAGAAGGACATGCAAACATTTCACCACAAAATATCAATATTGTAAAACACATTCATGCAGGACAAGAGGAGATGTAAAAGCTTTGAGACATTTGCAAAGACAATTTAAGAACCTTCTTCATTAACTGTAATTATTTTAAGTACATCATTACTTATCAAATCAAACTAAAACAAAAAGAAGAAATTAAATTAGAGACATCACCACTATTTCATCATAAATGAAAAAAATTGCAGGATACTATAAATAGTTATAAACCAACATGCTACACAAACTAGATGAAATGGACAGTTCCTAGAAACAGCTATAAAGACCAAATCATGAATACATAGAAAACCTGAAGAAACCTGTAAGTAAGAAAAGCTGAATAACTAATCAAAAACAAAATCTTCTAGCAAACAAAATCTCAGACACGGTGGACTTTTTAACTCTTGACTGTAAAGCCAGATAAATATACCATAAGTAAAGCAACTATTATTTATAAATAAAGATACGTTACATAAAGACTGATATTCCAATTAAAAATTGATGATAAACTTCAGAGAAACAGGAGCAAATTGAATTTGAATCCATTTTCAAAAGAAATAGTGTAAACCATGTTATAACGGGACATAGTCCTGAAATAAAAGAATATTCCCCATGGAGAAAGGAAAAACAAGTGTGGTCTATGTGATTGCACATTAACAAAGTAAAGTGAAAACTATCTCCCAGTTGATGAAGATAAACACTTGCCAAAACTAAATTCTTTTTTGAGACAAAAATAATAATTAGTGTCAGAAAAAGTATCTCTATGTAATACAAACTATATCTGGGAAATGGTGAATATTATACATGGTAAGGACTGAAATCCTTTCACATGGGGTCAGAAACAAGGAAATAATGATTGCTGCCTCTGGTCAACATTGAACCATTCTATCCAGATTAATTGAGCAAGGAAGGAATAAAATAAAGTCCCTCCAGTTGTAAAGAAAGAAACACAATCAACTGTGTTCTCAGATAATATGATCTTATATGTGGACTTCCCTCTTGCTACCTTGTTGAATGTTTATTTTATCCAACAGTTTTCTGTCTAGATCTGTAAGAACATTAAATGCAGGATCAGCATCTGCAAAAATATGAATACATTTGGTTTTGGAATCTGCATGCCCCTAGATTTCTAAAATGCACATGGTAGCATTCTTCCCTTCCTATTTTGAGGAATAGTTTGAGAAGCAGTGGTGTTAAATCTTTAAAGTCTGGTAGCATTCAGCAGTGAACGCAATAAAAAAAATAGGCAAAAGTACTGAACAGACAGTTTTCTAGTAGAGATGTACAACTGGTCAAAGTACATTTAAAATGTTCAATATCTGTAACCCTTGAGGAATTTAAACTGAAAACACATCTAGATTTACTTTTCTTAAGAATGCTGCCAGCGGTAAGTAGCAACACATGCTGGTGAGGACACTGGGAAAGGGAACCATTATCTATTGTGGTTGGACAATATCTTAATCCATTCACTAAGAAATGCACGTAGCGGTTTCTCAAAAACTAGAAATGAAGACAGACATGGTGACTCATACTTTTAATCCCAGCACTCGGTGGGTAGATGCAAGGGGATCTCTGTAAGATGGAGAGGCCAGACTGGTCTATATAGTGGGTTCCAGGCCAGCTGACGCTACAGAAGACCCTACATCAAGAAGGAAAACAATGAAATGTACAGAAAACCCTAAAAGTAGAACCATGATTTGATTCACCTACACCTTTTAAAATTTTTCGTTTATTTATTTTTATTTTATGTGGATGAAACATATTGCCTACATGAGTATAAGAGCACCTTGTCATGCAGTGCCTGCAGAGACCAGAAAAGGACCTCAGGTCCCCTGGAACTGGAGTTACAGATGGTTGTTAGTTGCCATATGGGTGCTGGGAAACAAACCCAGGTCCTCTGAAAGAACAAGTATTTCTAACCACTGAACTATCTCTTGAGCCCTGATCCACACGAGTCTTTATCTGGCTGTATATAGTATTAAATTTACAATGGAGATACCTGCATATCAATGTTTCTCACAATACTATTCACAATAGCCAACTTAAACAGCCTAGGTGTTCACTGCTGAATTTAATTATTAAAGAAATTGAAGTTTTATTGACTTAGACAAATAGCAAAATCATGTCATTTTCATGAAAATGTTTGGGACTTGAAATTATTATGTTAAGCAAAACAAGCCAGTCACATCAAGACAGGTGTCATTTTTCCTTTCTTATGTAATACAAAAGGTATAGCTACATGGTATAAAGAAATATAAAGCTATATAAAGTTTGGAAGGTAAAGGACCAGAGATAAAGTGTGAATAAAACAGTATTTAGGTAAATGTATCATAGGAAAGCTTATCTGAAGTTGGTGTTTCAGAGCACACAGTTAAATGGATTCAGTATCCTAAACATGATTAAGGCAAATAACGTAGCACTGCAGTGATAAAGAAAGTGAGAAGTATCTACATATATTTTCAACCAATAAACTGAACCGGCAGAATTGAACAATGTTATTGTTTATTAAGAAGTAAAGAAAACAGTAGAGTCAAGATAACTCATGCACCTCTTACGCAATATGAGTGTTTTGCATGCAAGTATATAAATATATCACATTCATGCTGTGCACACAGAAGTCAGAAGGTGGTGTCAGATTCCCAGGTGTAGGAGTTATGGATGGTTGTTAGCCACAGTGTGGGTGCTGGGAACAGAACATGCGCCCTCTGCAAGAGCAGGCAGTACTCTTAAGCATCAAGTTTAAAAAACTTGGAGCATGGTGACACATTCAAGTGGAAGGATAAAATTTAATCTCTCTAAAATTTAGTCAAGGAGAAAGATTGCTTTCATACATAAATTTAAATATTAAAAATGATAACTTGGATCATATTATGAGTGGGAGAACTATAAGTGGAAGTAAAATTAATTACTCTATTATTTTTGTTGTCTCAGTTTAGTGACTTACTAAGGAAGTGGACTATTGATATCTTGACTTCTAACACGACTCAGAAGATGGTGAATCAGTAACTTCGGCATATGTGTGACAATATTGCTTCAGCTGTTTCAAAATTATTTTGCCAATCAAACAAAATTACCCAACAATTTATAGTCACTGACGGAGAGTTAAATCAAATCAGAACAGATGTATCATTCTGGAAACATAATCACCCAATGCCTCTTATCCAAAGGATGTATGTAATAATTGATAGAGCTTATTTACATAATGAGATATTTGAGATGTGTAAGAAAAATAATTATTTTTGATGATGCTTGTATCTTTGATTTGATTATAAGCCATTTAATATTGTAATATAGACCCACAAATACCTCAGAGCACATTTAAAATAAAATACACTGCTAACAAATGAAATTCAATTCACTGGAAGCCTTTGATTTATTATTTGGGACATTTTGTTTTGATTGAGACAATGTCTCACTGGCCTCAAACTCTCTGTAACTCTGGTAGCCTTGAACTCAAGAACATTTTGCCTCTCTTTCCTGAGTGCTTGCAGTACAGGTGTGTGCCATCATGCCCAGTGAATTTCTTTTAAAAATGCAACTTAGCATAACATAACTGGTGTGTTAAGTGATTTAAACCTATTACTAATATAACTTCTCATTTTGCTTAGGTATATTTGTTTATTCACACCTTTAATACCTGGCAACACATTAAAGTGCTTAACAGTTTTTCACAATAGGAACATAAATGAAAAAGAATTGTGATTTGTGTATAAGGAGTGTTTTAGTAAATAAAATTGTACTAGTAAATATCTTTAGAAATATTCAGACCATTTTACTCTTTTTGTGCTTGGCTTCTTAAATTCATTCTCCTTAAAGTGTGAATATCACAACATATTTTCTAATAATATTAATGACTTTGATTTCTTTCTTTTTGTAAACACACAGTGTGAAGAAAAACTACTTGTTTAAGTTCCTGACAATGTGTAGGTTTGTCATCTATTATTATTATCTGACAAGATGGCTTTTTAGGTAAAGGATCTTATAGCCAAGCCTGACAACCTGAGTTCATTCCCAGGATCCATATGGTAGAAAGAGAGACTCAGAGTAAAGAAGTTGACCTCTGACCTCCACATGCATCTCATTACATGTGCACATATACACATGCATGCATAAATAAATATTTGTACTACAATTTTTATTGTTTTCAAGTTTCAGACAATCCATTTTGATCATATTTAGACTCCCTCCCCTTTCTGTACCTCCTCCTAGCCCCCTACCAGTTTTCATGCATTCTAAAAATCATAAATATTGTTGACATTAAAGTATGTTCTTTGCAAAGTTTAGCCCAACCCAGTATGAGCCACCTGAAAGATGTGAGTGCCATGTTCAAGAACAGTAATTCATTTTGATGTAGAGCCTGAATGATGTGGTCCTTATGTGTACTTATTCAGCTCTTATCTGAGGCTTCAATTTCCACAGTACGTTTTCTTCTGGTCAAGTGTCATCTGAAAATATCGATTGGAAAATTGTGTAAACAGACTAATCATAGGATTCAAGCTACAGCTTTTCTGTGCAATGTGATTAAATCCTTTGTTTTCTTAATCCATCTTCCTCTCCCCCACCTTGTCCATGACTGATTCCTGTGCTCAGCATATCTGTGCTACATCTGCTTTGTGTCCATTAGTCATATAGTAGCAGCTTGCTCATCAGATCTGCTGCTTGATTTTGCAAGTCTCATACCTGGGATTCAAAACTTTTAGCAATCCCAGGTGTCCCTCAGAGATATTTGAGCACTACCCATAGATAAGGACAGACTATTATACATTATACATATACATAGATTGTACCACTCTATGTACGTTTCATTCTTTTTTGTGTTAACTGGTTTCATTACTGAAACTGTATAATTTATCACCTTGGAATAATTATTAGTGATTTTCCATTGTTTATGTTGCCATTTCCTATTTGTATATTATATTCATTCACTTATAAGACCACATATTTAAAAATAACATTAGCCATTTAACTTTCATCTAAATGCTAATTACGTTGTGCTATCTTTTACTTCATTTCCCATTCAATTTAGTTGCCATTTTTCTGCACAGCACAATTTTGTATGGTAGAAATTTTCATGCTTTAGTATGTCTGCTCAACAATGTTCTCTTTCCTAAGGTTCACCCCAGCTACCAGATGTTCCTCATGAACCACCACAGTAATTATCTAATACAGAAGGGGGGTATCCTCGGCATAAAATAAATGTCACACAGAATCAAAATGGACTAACTTTCTATGAAAAGCTTTAGGAAACACAAATTTACAGTAGATGAGCCATGAGGAAACAACACATACTGTGCTTCAACTGCCACGACATTTGTCATCTCTAAATGAGGGCAGATTAAATCATATTTTTGAAAATTTTCAGAATGGTGGAGAAAGTTGTTTCCTAATGCCTATCTCGTCTTTCCTCTATCTTTCCTATCTTAAAATATATTTTATTGAGTTTTTGTGGATTTTATACAACAGGTCTTAAATTTAGACCCCCTCCCCCATGTACACACTCCATTGTCCCCCCACACCAGACTGCATGCACTCTGTCATATATGTTAACTCTTATCCAATCAAGCATTTGTACTCAGATGTCCCTCAGTGCATGTTCATTCACTGGAGTCTAGTCAGCCTATCTAGAGTCACTCCCTTAAAACTTTACTCTCCCTCACCCTGCAGTAATCACTTACCAATAATTCCTCAACTAAAGTTGAGGCCCACTGCCCATTTCCTCAGTTCTATGCTGGGCTTTTGTCTAAATGAGTTGGCATGGGTCTTGTGCATGCTGTCACCATTACTGCAAGTTCATATGACCAATTTCCCAAAGCTCGGAAAACCTTGGTTTCCCTATACTCATGTATCAACCCAGGCTCTTACAGTCTTTCTGTCACACTTCTGCGATGGTTCCAGAGCCATGCGTGGGCGAAGTTTAATATGAGTCATATCCAGGACCCTGCAGTCTCTTACTCTCCCAAACATGGGCAGTTGTGGCTTTCTGTATGCATCATATTCTGTTGTATGAGGGTGCTTGTTGTTGAGAGTTGAGGGATATATTTGTACTTTCTAGCCCTGTTCTGCTATTTTTTATATGAGTCTTAGATGTCGAGGTTCCACTGTAGAAGTATCACTTAGGGCTGGGCATCCCTCAGACATATATACGCTCTGTGTGTGACCAGTTCTGTAATTCTGTAATAGCCTCCATTTGTTGCAGAAAGAAGGTTCTTTGATGAGTGCTATACTTGTCTGTAAATATAAGGCTCCATTTTTAGCACACAGTAAGAAATTTCATTTGTCTCGAGTTTTAAAAGAGATAAGGTTTTCTCTAGGATCTATTGCCTTTCCATTTATGTGTATTTAGCTGTATTTACAGAGCCACCCGGGAGTCCTCTCCCATTGAGAGGGTTTTGTGTCCAATTAAATAGGTGTTGATTATCTCCTAGATAAAAGTGCCATTACTGCACCAATAGAGATAGCTTACTGTTCTAGTCGCTGTGGTTATTAGGCTTTAAAGCTGGGTTGTATCATTGATTAATTTTCTCCCTTAGCAGTTTGCATAGCATTGCCTAGAACTATGAGACCTAGGTTTCACGGAGAAGGCTTCCAGGTTAGTTCCAGTACCATTGCTCCAAATCCTGTGTCCAGTGTTTGTCCTGTCTTCAGCAATATGGTCTTACCTTCAAGTCTGGGATATAATCTAAGCCTGTGGCAGTAACTTGTGTTACTCTGGGAGTCTCTTGTATTAACCTGACCAACAACTGGAAGGGAGGTTTGTCCTGTCTGGCACTGTGTTTCTTGTTGTATAGCCTTCCAGTGAACACATGCACTCATGTTCAGGTATTGTATGTGTATTTTGGGGGCATTTTTAATTAATACATTTCCCTCTGGCTTTTTACAACACCTAAGCTTTATTTCTCTCTCTCTCTTTCTGTCTAACATCCTTTCCCAGTTTAAATACCTGTATTTTACCATTTTCCCATTGATACCTGTCTCCTACTATCCGAACTCTCTTGAATTCCTTCTTCCCCTTTATCCCCATTATTACTTGTATGTCCTTCCTTCTCCATTCCCAGTTGAACACCTCCATTTTCCTCATTCCCCTGCTGGTAACATCTGTTTCCTTTTTTTTCTTTTTTCTTTTTTTTCATGTCCTTCTGACAGGGTCTTCCTGTAGCCCCACTGGAACTCAGTATGTAGACCAGGCTGGCCTTGAACTCAAAGATCTGCCTGCCTCTGCCTCCAAAGTGCTGGTACTAAAGTGTGTTCAACCACACGTGGCATATCTCTTCTCTCTTAGCCCTCCTCTCATGCTCCTTCTTTCCCTTTACCTCCATGCTTCCTTTCCATTTTTCTGACTCCAGCTGCTCCATTAGGGCATATACTACCACATAAGGGATAGGTGCTAAGATCTGCAAATGAGGGAGAACATACATCGCTTGCTTCTCTGAGTCCTTGTTCTTTCACTTAATATAACAGTTTCTTGTTCTATCCATTTTCCTGCAAATGTCATGATTTCATCTTTCATTACCACTGAGTAGAACTCTGCTGTGTAAATGTGCCACATTTTCATTATCCATTCATTAGTTAAGGGACATTTAGGTTTTTTCCATTTTTTAGCTGTTGTGAAAAGAGCAGGAAGAAACATGGTTGAGTCCTTTGGGTATATGCCAAGGAGTGGTATAACCGGATCATATGGTAGATAAATTTTTAGTTTTTCAAAGAGTTCTCCACATTGCTTCCCATAGTGGGTGCAGGAGTTTGCAGTCCCAAAAGCAGTGAATGAGCATTCCCCTTTCTCCACATCCTGGCCATCATTTGCTGTCTTCTGTTCTCTCCACCTTAGCCAGTCTGACTGTGGTAAGAAGCAATCCTATAGTGGTTTTGATTTCCATTTTTCTAACTACTAAGGATATTGAGCATTTTTGAAGGTATTTCTTAACCACTTTTATTTCTGTGTTTGAGAACTCTCTGTTCAGGCCCTTAGCCCTTTTTTTATTGGGCCATTTATTTTCTTCTTTGTTTTTTGAGTTTTTTGTGTACTCTGAATATTGATCCTCTGTCAGATGTGTTGCAGATAAAGATCTCGAATTCAGTGGGTTTCCTCTTCACCTCCTTTGTTTTTACTTTTACTGTACAGGAGCCTTTTAGTTTAATGAGGCCTGACTTGGTGATAACCTAATGCCTGAGCAACTGATGTCCAATATAGAAAGTTCTTTCCTACACTTTTGTCTTCTAGGGCATTGCTTATGTTTTCTTCTAGCAGTTTCAAAGTTTCAGGTTTCATGTTGATGTCTGTGATTCATTCACAGTTGACTTCTGTGCAGGGTGAAGGATGAGGGTCCAATTTCATTCTTCTACCGGTGGCAATCCAGTTTTGCCATCATTAATTGTTGAAGATGCTGTCTTCCCTCCACTGTGTATTCTCAGCACCTTTGCCAAATATCAGATAACTGAAATTGTAAGGACTCATGTTTGTGTCTTCTATTGTGATTCATTGATTTATGTGTCTGTTTTTGTGCCAGTACTACACTGTTTTTCTGAATGTACTTCTGTAATACAGTTTGAGGTCTGGTATAGTGATCCTTCTATCATTGCTCATTTTGCTCAAGGTTTCTTTGGCTATCCAGGGTCTTTTGTGATTACATATGAATTTTAGAATTTTTTCTAGCTCTGAGAAGAATGTCATGGGGTTTTTATTGGCATTGCTTTCAATCTATAGATTGCTTTTGGTAGGACCTTCATATTCACAATATTAATTCTGCAAATCCAGGAGCATGAGAGGTCCTTCCATCTCCTGATGTCTTCTTCTTCCTCTTTTTTTAAAGATTTAAATTTTCATTTTGTTAGGTTTATACCCAGATAATTTTTAGGATATTGTGAATGGGAGAGCTTCCATGAATGCTTTCTCTGATTGCTCATTATATATATATAGAAAAACTACTGAGTATGTATGAAAAGAGTAATTATTTTGTAAACTGACTTTGTAACCTGCCACTCTGCTCGAAGTATTGATCATTTCTAGCAATTTTCTGGTGGAATTTTGGGGACCTCATTTGTAAAACATCATATCTTTTGCAAATAGTGATAGTATGGCTTTTTCTTTTCCAGTGACATCAACTGTTCAAAGACATGAGTCTATGTGGGAAATGGTATTTCTTATTAAAAACAATCAAACAGTCTTAGCTCCTGATGGAGCATCTTCCATTACACCCACCTTACTATCCTCTCAACGCACACCAGTCAGTGATGTTCATTCTCACTCTTAACCAGTAAAAGACTGGAGAATGAGTGATTACTTCTCTTCACCACTGGTTTATAAATCAGAGCCTAATTTGAACTTTGAGTGCATAGCTGTAAAGGAGGCATTCCTGAACCATATTACCCCTGAGTAGCAGAAGCCTATCATCAGTCATCTAAATTTTATACTGCACACAGCTATCTAGAGCAGGCAGTCTAATTCAGCACAGAATCACACAAGTGAATGGAAATTTACAGGGCCATTCCTACTTTGGATTAGCTCCTAAGTGTGAATTGATAGAAATTCCAACAAAGCTGTCAGACAGCAATATTGCCAGGAGATGCCTTGGCCTGTTAAACAGGACTATCTCCAGATATTTAAAAATGTATGTCATAAACAGTTGCTTCAAGCCTATGGAACATAAGGGCAAATGTGTTTTGCTCCAAAGCAGCCTTCTGCACTACTCAGTTCCTGTGAGTGGATCCTATGTCCACTGAGACTGTTCAGAAGGGTCATCCTCCTAATAATCATTAATTTTTCGAAGCGATGTTTCTAAACACAAAGATCATTTCATTAGCTGGCAGTACTCCTAGGACAGTAATTCACAATTTACCTAAGGAAACACAAGAAAAATGTGGGCTTCTGTTCCAGTGGTTGGAATTTTATCTGTATCTCTCTTTTTCAAATCTGGGTGCACCAGTTTGATCTATGACCTTAGTTATTTGAGATGTCTAATGAAGTGAGTACTGTCTTTCTGCCTTATCATTTTCTTCTTCGCAGTATGGGGCCATATCTGGACTCCCAACTGGGTATCTGTATAGTACAACTATATTTCTTTGAGACATTATGGAAAAATCATTGAGCATGTCTTTAAAATACAGTTTTGATTACAAGTTCTCATAGAAAATACTCAGAAAAAAATTGTCAAACAGGACAAAACAAAAAGGACACTGATATCAGTAGAAATGTTAAGTAGCATTTTTAAAACTATGATTATGAAAATAACCATAGCTGTGTAATTTTAATTTTAATTCCTATGACTTAAATCTAACTTAGTTTTCAGTTTCTCCCTTATTGCCTGTTCTAGTATACTGCATATGAACTTAACACTGCTGAACACATGAACATAAATACAAGAACTTAACATGATTTCTGAGCTTCAAGATGGATTAGTTTGGGAGGTAGACCAATGACTCTGTGGTTAAGAACACTGACTGTTCTTGCAGAGGACCCAGGTTCTATTCCCAGCACTCACTTGATTGCTTACAATTGTCCGTAACTTCAGTTCCAGGCAACTCCAACGCAGTCTTCTGCCTTCCATAGGCACTGCATGGTACAAGTGCACTTACAGCCAGGCAATACTCTCATCCACATGAAATTAAAATAATATATAAAATATTTTTAAAAACAAAAATGCACCACTTGGTGAAAGATCTTTGATGTTAAGAAATATTAAGATACTTTAAAATGATAAGGCAAATCTAATTAATGTGCGTATTATTTAGTTTTAAACACAGCTATATAATTATACAACAGTAATTTGAAATAACAGCTAATTAATGCTACATTTAATGTCTTTAATTAGGTGATTAAGCAGTAAACATTCTTAGTGGTGATATGGAAAAAGCAAAGTAACTTGAATTACCATCTGGGAAAGGTGGTACCAATAATGTTTCCGTGTACTGCTTGAGCACTTTAATAGAAAAACTTTGATGTGTACAAGTGAGGTAAAAATTGTGATCTTCTCTATACTAAAAACAATTCAACTAAGAAAAGATTTTTATTGACATGGGTTTGGCAAAGCTCTCTTTTTTTTAAATTAAAAGAAGCATTTCATTACAACAGCATTAACCTATTCAATAACATTTTTCTGAGCTA
>NW_008358517.1:2918885-2933955 GCF_000622305.1 Nannospalax galili
GTTCCTGCAAAGCTCTCTTAATTAGAACATCCTCTTTCTCTTCTAAACTGTTTCCCTTTATCACTGTTTCTAATCACATTGTTTATTTTTATTATTATATTGAATGTCATTGTTGTCATTATATTTATATGACACATATGATACATAACATATCTTTACTCAATATATGCTTCCTTAAAGTGGCTACACATTGGTTTTCCTGACATTGTAACACTTGAAGTTTTTAATATTGTTTGTGTGTGTGTGTGTGTGTGTGTGTGTGTGTGTGTGGCTTGACTCATTTTCTTAGATGCCTTCCTCTTATTGTGGAGCAAGTCACTTTATTTGTGGTTTCCAGTTTAAATTTATGAGTTAAAAATATAATTCACTGAACTTACCTATTGTGTTCAACAATGCTATATAGTTTGTTAGTGTGAATGGTTTGTTTTTTAATAGTAATATAACTTCTGGCCTAATCAACGACTCTCAAAATTATCATAGTATTGAATCCTCAGGAAAGAGATTAAGGTGCATTTGGCAGATTTCAGCAGTGGAGAGAGAGAACAGTAGAAAGTATATGAGCAATAATGGTGTGATAGCGGAAGGGCTGACTGTTGAATAAAAAGTATGGATTAAACAAAGGATTTATCAATCATGTCTCTCCTTTGTGGTCTTGCTCTCTAATAATAATGGTAGACATGAGTACCACTTACTGGAAATGCAGGAACAAGACCAGATTTGATTTGGGAAGTTAAAAATGAAAGGCTTTTATAACTCGTTGAGTATGTAATTTTATTAAACATTGTATCTGACCAGAGAAACAAATATATTCCCAAAGATGAAGAATAAAAGAGCCATTACAGTTCAGGACAGAATAAGACATGAAGTCAATTGACAAGGAACTCTTAACTTTGTGAAAAATGGTCTATACCGGAGACAGAGACCACAAGTTCATTGAAGCCATGAAGAACCAAAATATGTGGACGATAGTTATGTGTGACAGAATCTTCTGGGAGTTATAGTGCCATAGGAAGGAGATGTTCCCTATTTGAATTGGTGGCATAATGATCATTGACGTGGTTGTAATAAATTAAATTTTGAGGGAGGAAGATGTTAACACCAGACTTGAAAGCTGGACGTGGTGGTCCGCACCTTCACTTCCATCTGTACTGAGCGGACAGCAGGGTGGCAAGCCCAAGCCAGCCTGACTGATGGGCTGATTTCAGTCAGGTTCAGTTTTGGCCTAAGTTCCACCTTCGGATTTTGTCCAAAACTAAGGAAAAGAAATATGAGCTAAAAATTAGAGCTGGAAATGATATATGATGAAATTATTTTGATGCATTTCACCATGACATTAAGGACATCGATGAGTTTACATTTGTTATGATACCTACTCTGCTAGTAAAGGTAACATAAAAGAAGTTTGACTAGCATAGAATTTCCTTAAGAACTGAGGCACTATTAATGTGAAGCAGGAATTCCAGGAGAATGATACCTATAGACTGACAATCCAGTGATTCTTCACATTTGTTTCTCAGATAACTGCAGCACTATCTCTATGATGTCTACACTTCAACTAACTCACAGTATATTATATTCCCATAGAACCCTGTCTCCCTTTAATTCACTTAGAGAAGGAAATTAATTTCTTCAGATATTTCAGGGAAAGGTTTCCTTTATATGCTATTTATGAGACTTTAATTTGGCCAAATTCTAAATAAATCTGTGAACAGAAATGAAGTGTCTGGTTTTCCAAGTGTGTGTGTGTGTGTGTGTGTGTGTGTGTGTGTGTGTGTGTTGGACAAGTTGTCGGTCTTGATTTCCTTTATTTCTCTGACAAAACACTTCAACAAAAGCAGCCTAAATGAGAAAGGATTTATTGTGGTTCACAGCTGAAGAATACAGTCCATAATGGCTGAGAAGTCAAGGTGTCAGGAGCTTGAAGGATCTAGTCACATCCCATCCATAATCAGAATGCAGGGAGAGATGAATGTACACTAGTGCTCAGATTTATTTCTCTAGTTCATACATTCCAGCTTCTCCTCTCCAGAGAATGGTACCACCCGCAATTAAAATGATGGATCTTCCAACATCACTTAATGTACAGAAAATAATTCCCCATAGGCATGACCAGTGGCCCAACACCTGGCTGATCCTAGATCTTGTCAAGTTGACAACACTACCCATCTGTATTAGTCACTTTTCTGTTGCTGTGATAGAAACACTGACCCAAGAAACTTATAGAAATAAGAGTTTATTTGAGTTTATGTTTCCAGGGCAATTACAGTCCATCAAGGCAGGAAGGCACAGTGGCTGGAGGTGGCTGGACCAGGAGCAGCAGAAGCTAAGCTCTCACATCATCATGCAGGCACAGGAAGCAAGAGACCGACTGGAGATTTGGCAAGGCTTAATAACTCTGTAAGCCCTCACCAGCTTCCTCCAGGATAGCCACACCTTCTAAGACCTCCCAAAACAGTGCCATCATCTGAGGACAAAATGTCCAAATACTTGGAGCCTATGGGGGCATTTTCATTCAAACCATCACACTATCATGTTGTTACTTAGTGACAGTTTTGATGACACCAACAGGATTTATACTCATGTTTGTGTTATTTTGGTCCAGGTTCTTGGCATACCCTGATGGCAATTCCCTGTTATCAAAGAGCATAGTTTAAGGTGGTGATACAGACAATGCATTATTTTAAATGTTTTATTTGTTTGTACTTTATGTGTATGAGTGTTTAGCCTGCATGTATGTAAGTGTACCACATGCATGCAGTGCTTACAAGAGCCAGAAGAGGGCATCAGATTCCCTGGAAGTGGAGTTATGGATAGTGTGTCATGTGGATGCAGGTAACTGCAAGACCAGCCAGTGCTCTGGTGAACTATTACTCTCACTCAGTGATAACACATTTTAATAAAGCTTAAATTTTTGGTCTTTTGATACAGGGTCTCTGTGTAGTCCCAGATGACCTGTAATTTGGTATGTAGACCAAGGTGACCTCAATCTCACAGAGATCTGCCTACCTCTGCTTTGAGTGCTGGAATTAATGGAGTATGCCACCACACCTGGCCCTTCATAAAAATATATTGTTTCAAAAGTGTCGTAGCCGGGCATGGTGGCAAACGCCTTTAATCCCAGCACTTGGGAGGCAGAGGCAGGCAGATCTCTGTGAGTCCCAGGACAGCCTGGTCTACATAGTGAGTTCCAGGACAGCTGGGGCTACAGGGAGACCCTGTCTCAAAAAAAGACAAAAAAAAAAATAGTGCTGTAGAAGGTTGGGAAGATACTTAAGTCTGTAAAGCACTTGCTTTGTAAACAGGATAACCTGAATTCAATCCCCAGTAGCTATTTTGAAAAACAACAGGCTTGGAATCATCTTACTGTCTCTGTACTGGGGAGGCAGAGACTGACTAGTGGATTCCTGCGATTGTTGTCCAACCCATTTAGCCTGAATAAGTGAGATCCAGCACAATAAGAGATTCTGTCTTTAAAAAAATGAAAATGGGGAGCTAGAGAAACAGCTTAGCACTTAAGAGTACTGGCTGCTCTTGCAGAGGACCCAGGTTCAATTCCCAAAATATACATGGTAACTAACAAACATCTTTAACTTTAGTTTCAGGGGAATCCAACACTCTCTTCTGATGTCCATGGGCATTTCAGGCCACAGGTGCATCAACGTAAATGCATATAGTCACACATAAAATAAATATATGTCTTTTAAAAAATGGATGGCACCTTAAGAACAATTTTATGTATAGTTGTCTTCTGGCCTACACACATACACAAACACACACACGCATGCACAAATAACCCACCTATACATGTGTATCCATACATTCAGTCACAGAGAGAGAGAGAGAAAGAGAGAGAGAGAGAGAGAGAGAGAGAGAGAGAGAGAGAGAAATTGTTGATGAAACATAAATCATCAAAACATTCTGCTGTAGTGAGCCCTTCCTACAGCTTGGCTCTCTGTGATTTGAGCCCTCTGTAGTCTTCCAGCACTGTTATTGGTTTGTGATCAGAAGGTGAGTAACTTGACACTGCATCATCATGCCAGGATCACTTTTTCCAGCATCACTTCTCCTATCACTAACTCCAGCATCATTGCCTCCAGCATCACTGTCTCCAGCATCATTCTTCCAGTATCACTCCTTCAGCATCACTCTCTTGCCTGTTTGCATCATGTAGACAATTTTTCATCTCATAGTATCACAGGAGAGTGGCCTGTAGCACAATTATTACTGTTAAACTCCTAGCATAACTAAGCTATAAACTAAGTTCTTCATGGGTATGTATAAATTTGAGAGAGCACAGTCTGCCTAGGATTTAGTACTATTCATAGTACCAAGTATCCAGTGAAGGTCTTTTAACATCTTCCCAAGGACTGCAAGGTCATCCTTAATTTGGCAATCTGCTAGTTAGGTGAAATGTGTTGCTTTACCTGGAGAAGTTTAAAGGGCTTTTCTAATGAGATAATATTCACTCTGAAGCCAAAATCACAGAGAATAAGTATCTCTAAGGAGGCTGGGAGAAGAAAAACCCATTTGAAAGTCTTAGGGAGGGGTAGGAATTGTAGGACAGGTGCTCTAATGATAGAAAACACAGTAAAATAAAAATATAAGAAAGATGACTAAGGAAGAGCCAGAGGGAGCAATTCATTTAGCAGCATCCATTAATGGTTTCTGCCGTCAGTCTCCCGCTTTGAATTCCTGCTCTGATTTTTCGGTTATGGACTGTGATCTGAAAGTGTGAGCCAAGGGAATGCTTTCCTCCCCAAGTTGTTTTTGGTTATGGGATTTATCACAGCAACAGATTGGTGACTAATTGATGGTAGTGTGCTGTGTTAGTGAACGCTAAAATGATAATAGATTTTAAATAGTCTCATCACAAAATTTTACATGTTTGGGGTACATGTTAACTAGCTCAGTTGAGCAGTTCCACAATGTGTAAATACTTCAAAGAACATATGCACATCAGAGACATGAGTAGTTGTTATTTGTCATTAGGAAAAAAATAAAAGCCGTCTCACAATAAAAATGCAAACAAAAAAGTAAGCCTTTACAATTGACAGGCTACTCATCAGGGAATTGTAATACCCACAAACATTTGCTTCTAGAAGTAAGGAATCCTATGGGAAAGTGAAATGCAATAGATGCCACATCCTCATTAGATTTATTGTCAACTTGACACAACTAAGAGTCACCAAGGAAGAGGATATTTCAGTTGAGGGATTTTCCAGATCAGACTGACCTGTGGTCATACCTATTGGAAATTGTCTTGATTAGTGATTGAACTGGGAAGGCCCAGCCTACTGTGGGCAGCACCATGCATGGGCAGGTGGGATCCGATAGTACAAGAAAGTTGGCTGAGCACAAGCCAGAGGGAGCAAGCTAGTTAGTAGCATTTTTCCATGGTTTTTACCCCCAGGTTCCTTCCTTGAATTTCTGCCTTGACTTCCCTTGATGATGGATAATGATCTGGAAATGTAAACCAAGTAAATCCTTTCCTCCCTAAATTGTTTAGGGTCATGGAATTTATCACAGCAACAGATAGGATGCTAGAATATTCTTTGACTTATAATGGCTTGACTGAAGAATTTTCCATTACAGTAGTACAGAAGTCATATTCATTCAATATAAACCATACCATGAATTTTGACTTTTGATTTATTGCCATGCTAACAACATATGGTGCAATATTTTTTTTGAGACAGGGTCTCTCTGATATAAGGCAACAGCAAGTTGAATCTATTAGTAAGCTGTGGGTCACAGGGATGCAATCTGTATTGCATTGAGCTGTAATGGCCAGTAGATTAGATATTTTAAATACACATTTTCTTTCAATATTTACAAAGTAAAATGATTTTACTGAGATATAAAATGTCATAAGATTAGGAACTTCTGTACTGTCATCCAGAAAGAAAACAACAAAAACAAATAACTAGGACATCGGTTAAGAACCTGCTAGAACACAGTGATGGTATTGTGTGTTTGGTTCACCCAAAAGAGACCCAAAGGCACTGCTCATTTCTTCTAGTTCATATTTTTGAAAGCACAATATATAGTGTCACCTGGTCCCAAAGTGCTACCAATTATTTAGAATCTAGAAAGAAATATAATGGATATTATACATTTTAGAGAGAATAATTTAAATAAGGAACATTAGTATTAAGCTAAACACAGGCAAATGAGTTTAGAAGTAGGCTGTGGAAAGTAGTGATCAGTGTAATAATGTGAATCAGAACCTCATAGAGGGTCAGTATTCTTTTTTCTGGAGGAGGGAATAAAATTATCAAACTACCTTTTCCTTTTTAAATTTTTCCAAAAATTTTTATTGAGTTTTTAATTTTTTTTCTTTTTCTTTTTTAGAAAAAGCATTTTATTACAGGTTTAACATACTAAATAACAATTTCCAGAGCAAAGATATATCTCCTTCAAAAGTGGCTATAAAATTTTTAGGTTTGCAGTTGAATTAATGCAGTTATACAATATTGAATTCAGTATAAACCCTGTGAGACATAAAATTGACTGAGTTTTTAACCTTTAAAAAAGATTGCTGTTTCATTTTAAAATATACTGTTTCGTGCAGAAAGATTATTGTTTTTGCTAATAACACTTAGATGATGGCGCATGTGTCTCTAATCTGTATGTATCTGATTATTACTAGTCATGGTCCGTTGCACTCGGATCCTTGGCACCTGTGTATGGATATAAAGTCATTGGGTAGATTTCAATGGTAATGTTTATCACCTCTACTAATTAACATGACATAAATTTTTATGCTTCCTCATCAAATATAACCCATTTTTTTAAATTTGTTGATTTTCTTGTCATATGCAATGGATTTCAACTCAGCATTAAGAAAACATGAAGTTTGCATGTAAATGGGTGGAACTAGAGACTGGCTTACTAAATGAAGTAACACAAACACAGAAAAGCAAGTGAAGTACGTTCTCCCTTATTTGAGGATCTTAGCACCAATCGCTCACATGTGAGTACGTGTCCTCATGTAACACCAAAGGCCAGGAAAATGGAAAGGAAACCAGAGGGAAAGGCAAAGAAAGAACCCTGAAAGAGGAGGTGAGTAGGAAACAGATGTTATGTGGGGCATGGAAGTGGTGTTATTGGGGAGACGGAGGGGAGAATGGGGACACTTGGACTGGGAAGGGAGGAGGGAAGTCCGATGGGGGAGAGAGAGTGGAGAAGGATGGATCTTGTGGGACTAGGAAATCCAGAGGGAAATGTGCTGCCTCCAAAACCCACTGAGAAATGCACATACGGTGTCTGAACATTAGTACATATGTGTACCTGGGAGCTGTATGACAAGGAACACAGTACCAGACAGAAGGCACCTCCCTTCAGGTGGTTGGTGAGAATGGTCCAAGAGACTCCCAAAATAAAACAGGTTCTTAGTTATCTCCCAGAACTGGAAGATAAGACCTTACTGATGAAGACAGGGCATACTTTGGACTGAGGACTTGGAGCGATGGAGAAGGAACTAAACTGGAACCTTCTACCCAAAGCTCTGATAGTTCTGGAACATACTATGTAAGCTGTTAAGGGACAAAATCAATCAATGATCCAACCCAGCCCTAAAACTTAATAACCATAAAGACCAGCACAGCAAACTACCTCTATTGGTGCAGCAGTGGAACTATTATGTGGGGGACAAATATACCATACACCACTCATCAAAGAAACTTCTTTTCGCAACAGTTGGAGACTACTGCAGAATCCCACAGTTGGTCAGACAGAGAATACGCATCTGAGAGATGCCCAGTCCTAGGTGACATATCCACAGCAGAGCCTCTACACCTAAAGACTCATTGAGCATAGCAGAACAGGGGCTAGACAGAAATCTAGGCATCACTCAACTCTCGTCAGTGAAGCCTCCATATACAGAGAGTGTGATGCACACAAAAAGCCACAACGGCCAGTTTTTAAAGAATGAAAAACTAGGGTGTATATGCTAGGATTGGACTCCTATACAAACCTCTCCCACCCATGGCTCGGGGACCATTGTAGAAGAAGGGTCAGAAAGATTGTAAGAGTCAGGTTTGGTCCATGATCATAGCAAAGCAGAGAGTTTCAGGTCACTGGAAGCTTGTACATGTGAACTTACAGTAATGGTGGAATTGAGCACAGGACCCATGTCAACTCAATCAGACAAGGGCCCAGAGTAGTGTGAGAGAAATAGGATTGGCCCTAGTCTGGGAACTATTGGAACTAGGTACTACTGGATGAGGGAGAGCAGGCCTTACCAACAAACTCTAGGTAGGCTGACTAGACTCCAATGAATGAATCTGCACTGAG
Organism: Nannospalax galili; assembly: GCF_000622305.1. Taxonomy (NCBI): domain Eukaryota; kingdom Metazoa; phylum Chordata; class Mammalia; order Rodentia; family Spalacidae; genus Nannospalax; species Nannospalax galili. The sequence continues at coordinate 2,927,181 of NW_008358517.1, forward strand.
AGTACAGATGATTACTGAATAGGTCTTCACATGTATGATGGAATACATGAGGTCCAGTGGACAGGGAAGGTATGGATGGAGGAGGGGGCTCTAAATTTGACTAAAACCTTTGTAGGAATTGTATGAAATGTATGAAATGCATTGTAAAAATAATTTAAAATAGGCAGGGCATGGTGGCACATGCCTTTAATCCCAGCACTTGGGAAGCAGAGGCAGGTGGATCTCTGTGAGTTCGAGGCCAGCCTGGTCTACATAGTGAGTTCCAGGACATCTGAGGCTACAGGGAGACCCTGTCTCAAAAAGACAAAATAATAATAATAATTATTGAAAATAATTAAGAAACAAACTTAAAAAAGAAGAAAGAAAAAGAAAGAAAGAAAGAAAGAAAGAAAGAAAGAAAGAAAGAAAGAAAGAAAGAAAGAAAGAAAGAAAGAAAGAAAATATTTGAGTGGTTACTAAAGCAAGGAGATGGAGAAATGGGAAGAAGCTATTGAACAAAAAGCAAAATTTCAGGTAGCTATAAGCAAGTTCTGAAGATCTGATACAAGAGAGATGGGGGTAATCAGGATGATTATGGCAATAATTACGTATGAGTGCAAAGAGAAAAGATGCTGTGAATGACACCTTTGAGATACACAGGCAGCTATATAAGCTGATTGGAAGTGCTTCAAAAGGACAGAGGCACCCTCTTGAGTGGGCATCAGTCAATATATCTGAGATTGTTTGTGAAATATTGGACTGGAAGTGATATTATTTAAAAATCTGGAAATGTGGTTTAAGATAATATAGAGGGAATGTAAGGTAAAAAAGTACATACAGAAAATGATGGGTTTCAGGCTGGGGTAAATGAGGTGATGAAGGATAAGGAGGACTGATCTTCAGGAAGCAACTGGTATATCCATATTGCAGAATTAATTCTATGTATTTCTTGGAAGTATCTGGGCAGAGAAAAATAGTCCAACCTCATTATGACAAATATAACACTTAATGATACCATACCTACAGTGCCATTATGACTCCTATCAGATACTAAGAAACTGAGGCACAAGGGAAGCTTATTCAAGCATAAAAGGAAAGAAATTGACAGCTTAAAGTCTGAAGCGAGCTGTCCATCTAACGATAAGATCTTCTTATTGTGTTTATAATAAATACACATGAGCATAAAGGTAGGTAGTCAGATAAGCAGAGGAGTCCACATAAATTTGAAGCACTGGCAGAACAGTAGCTAATAAAGTACGATTTAAGACAGTCACTTTCATAGAACATCCAGGGAGTTTTCGACTGGCCAAATTTTCACATCCCAAGAAAGACAAATCAGTCATAATTTTTAATGAACCAAAACTAATAGTGATAAAAAACATAAAAGTGAAACTCATAATGACAAGGCTATGAAAGCACAAGCCAAAGTTAATTTTGATTTATAACTTTCAGAAGTGATTGATTGGGTAAAGCTAATTGAAAAGTGATTGATGAACTTTAAAAAGCATACTAACTAGGCGCTATTAGGTATACTTGCTTAGGATACTCCATTTTACACAGAATTCACTGTGATCCACATTTGAACATTTGTAAAATGAAGAATTTTATTATTCTCTTACGGAACATAAATTGGCAAAGCTGTTTTGGAGGATAATTTGGTTAAAAACAGATCCACTTTAATCACCTTTAGAAGTCTGTCTTAAGAAATAAAAATGATGTCAATACCTATTTTAAGACAAACGCCTTAGTAAGCACTGTAAAATGGAAATGGATATAAATTTCTGGAGTACTAAATTGAAAATATGAGTAGATACTATGTATCCATTAAAATCACTAAAAGGATAAAATAGATTCTTAGTGGGAAAAAACTGGAAAATATTTCAAAGTATTTTCAGAAATTATAAAACATACTGCTGACAATATGGCTACTACATTCTTTTGTGAGCGCACGCACGTGTGTGTCTCTGTGTGTGTGTGTGTGTGTGTCTGTGGTGCATGAATGCAAATATGTGGGTGGGCTTTCCCATGTGTATCCATGCAGATGCCAGATTGAGCAGGGCTTTGCTGTCTGCCTCTGTTGCACTCCACCTGGCCTTGAGGTTGCATCTCTCACTGAAATCAAAGCTTGACATTTTGACAGATACTTTTTCCCAGTTCACTAGCCAGTTTCAGGAATGCTTTCCTATTGTAACTCCATGATGTAACCAGTTAAGAGCTCAGTATGCATCTATTAAAGTGTTGTCTTGATAAACACATTCCTGAAAAATGCACATAAAAGGATTTTAAAAGAGTAACAGAATTGGGGTGATGATAGAGGTTGTTGAGCATGTCCAAGGTTTCCTTAGATAGTAAATGTGCTTTTTTTTCTTTGAGCCCCATTTGACCTGGAACTCACTATGTAGATTTAGGCAGTCTAGATCTCACAAAAATTTGCCTGCTTCTGTCTCTCAAGTGGTGGGATTAAAGTCATGGGCCACCAGTTTGGAAGCATATCTTTTGATGATATGTGCATTATGTTGCTTTTGCTAACAATAAAGTAATTTGTATTTCAAATAGAATATAAAAGCAAATTTCTAATTTAACATCAAAGGTATAATAAATTTTTAAGTAGAAGGATACAATGATTACTCAGATTAGATCATTTTATAATATCCATATGTAGCAAAACATTACACTAAGAGATACATGTAATTACTTTTTATCAATAAAACAATTTAACTTTTCAGGGGGATATGACAAGGAGGTGGTTCAGTGTGTAAGAGTACATGCTCTGTAGGCCAGAAGACCTGCATCTAAATCCCCAAAACCTACATAAAAAATTGGGCCTGTAAATCCCAGTGTTGAAGAGTAAAGACAGGTGGATCCCAAGAATTCCTTAGCGTGGCAACCTGGATAAAATTTGTAACTTAATAGTTTCAGAAATTGATACAACAGAAAGAAGTCATAAAATATTTAGAAGGTCTGCATAATAGATAAATCATGTTTTTTTTAAAAAAAATCAAAACACATGGCTTGAGAAATAGCTGAGAGGTTAAGAGCACTGGCTAGTCCTGCAGAGGACCCAGGTTCAGTTCCCAGCACCCACATGGTGACTAACAACCATCTTTGTAACTGCAGTTCTAGGAGACCTGATGCCCTTTTCTGACCTCCATGGGTACATCTGTATATGACACGGGTGCACTTACATATATACAGACATTACACTTATACACATAAAAAAATTAATGTAATAAATAAAATATTTTAAAAATCAAATTATATCTTGGTCTGTCCGTGCTAAAGTGTTTATATTTACTTTTGATTATTTACTTATACTGCATCGTGCTACATACCAGGCTGTTGTGGAACTCTACACCTTGTTGCTTCCACATCCAGAGTTGTGAAAAGACAGCAATGCCCAAATGCTGAGCTTCTTAAGTACTTTTATGTGGTCTTCCCTTCCATCTCAGTCAAGTTTAGCATATTTTCACAAATTCAGTCTTCAACAGTACAAATATGGTTTTTGGGGATTCTGGAGACTGAAGGAAAGGGTGTCCCTGGACTGAGGCCAAGATCACAACAGGACTCTTCTCTTGTTGTATCTCAAGGGTCCTTCCCTTGAATTTCTTTCTGCTGAATGCACTGGCTCAGGACATTCTCAGTCTTCCATCAGAAGCACCACATTCTGACTCCCACCACTATCATCACAGCTCATTCACTGCTTCTGCTTTCTCTGTTCCCTCTGATGAGCTATTGAATATTTGGACCCAACACACAATCCAGGTTAGACGGCTCATCTCAAGATACTTAACTTACATCTGAAAGTGCCTTTTGTCACATAATGCAACATGTTCATAGGTTCCAGGAATTACAATCATATTTATTTCAGCGGAGTCTTTCATTCAGTTTACCATAATGATAAAAGAATGCACTTACCATGAACTTTGTGGTGAATTGAATGAGAATGTACCCCATAAGCTCCAAGAATTTGAACTTTTTGTCCCTAGCTGGTGGCACTGTTTTGGGAGGTCTTAGAAGGTGTGGCCTAGCTAAAGGAAGCAGGTTGCTGTGAGCAGGCTTAGAGAGTTCTTAAGCTTTGCCAGATCTCTAGTCATTCTCTGCTTCCTGTGCCTGCTTGAAGATGTGAGCACTTAGCTTCTGCTCCTACTCTAGTCACCTCTGCTGCCATGCCTCCCTGACATAATGGACTCTTGCCCCTTTGAAACTGTAAGCTAAATAAAGTCTTCCGTTTATAACTTCCCTTGGTCATGGTGTTTCTATCACAGCAACAGCAAGTAGGTAATGCAAATATTTTACAAAAATAAGTTATATACAATGATAGGCAGAGGCTTAACATAGGGGTTCATAAATTAAAGCTATTACAGCCAGGAAAAGGAGAGGAATTCAATGTGTAAATATGTATTTTGATATACCTCAGTAACGCATGTTTTAAGAAGCCTATGAAAATAAATATAATACATACCCCAATAATCTAAATAACATATTTTAAATAGAATATGAATGTTAATCTTCACACAGAATATAAGAGCTATAATCTATTTGATTACATGTGAATCATCCACCAAGAAAGATATTGTGATCCAGAAATCAAAATTCAATATACATAAAAAGTTTTGAACTAATAAGATGTAAATAAACAAGAAACTATTATCAAAGCTATAACTGGAGGCTGGATATGGTGGCACACACCTTTAATCCCAGCACTCAGGAGGAAGAGGCAGGTGGATCTTTGTGAGTTCCAGGACAGCCTGGTCTACATAGTAAGCTCCAGGACAGCTGGGGCTACAGGGAGGCCCTGTCTCAAAAAGACAAATTTAAAAAAAAAAAAAAAAAAAAAACCTATAACTGGAAATTCCCCAAGCCTGTACTAGTAAACCACACACTTTCAAATGACACATAGAGACAAGCAAATAGTAAGGGAAATTAGGAAATACCTTGAAGTGAATCAAAATGGAAACAACCCACAACAAAACATAAGGGGTAAGGCCTGTAATTCCACCTACTTGGTCCTACTTGAGCAAGAAGATCACAAACACAGGCTTTCCTGGGCTGCAGAGTGCATTTTAGGACATCTGGGGCAACATATGGACAACCTTTTCAAAAAGGAGAGTGTCTGATTTCCATTGTGCCTGCACATAACCCTGGAATCTGTTCCATAGCTTCTATTGAGCTGCCCAGGGTATTTGATTGACATTGAAGTAATGCTTAGCTCTGATTCAACATTATTTCATTGAAATGTGGGCCAGGGACATGGAATAACTCCCTTCAGGTCACAGTGGCAAAATTAAAACTTGTTTGTGATGAACTGTCTTGCTCAAACCACACAGGATTTAGTCTAAATACTAATACAGACTTTATCTATTTCTTAAGGCAGTAACAGATATCCCTTGTCTCCCAATGCATGAATTATCTATGATTATGATATTAAAGTCAAATGAAGAATTTAAATGTGCCAAAATACAACTCTAGGAATATGAAATCCAGTAATTATTTATTAAGTAATGCAATTACTTAAGTTTGAATTGAATATGAATAAACAAAACATTTTTATCAAATTTTAAAGATAAATTTTAGGGAGGATATAAGACAGGATTCTTACATACTGTTTTAAGGAATGTAAACTGGTATATCCAATATAGACTACACACACATACATATATTATATACATATATATACATATATAAAGACTTCTCAAAATGTAAAACCATAAATATTAAGTGATTTGATAATATATTATTATTTATGTTTAAGTAAGAAATAAAATTAGTATTTCAACAGTGTATCTGCAGCTCTATGCTTCCTGTGTCACCATTCCCAGTAATAAAGGTGGCCAATCAGTGAATCTATGCCTAAATAATTGGATAATGAAAACAAGTGCATACCCACAAAGTAATACCACCTGGCTATAAAAACCAAACTGTTGGATAGAAAGCAGAATAAAATTTGAGCAGAAAACTGAAGTTCCTTATGATCTCATTCAAATATGGAAGCCAACATTTGCTCCCATAGCCTTAGACAGTCAAGTAGTGCTTACAAGAGATAGGCAGGGAGAAATGGAAATGAAAAACAGAAACAGATTGGCCAAAGGGACAATGTTCCAATGGGAGGAGGAGTATGTTCCACATAACAGAATGACTATGATCAAGAAAGCATATTTCCAAATTTCTAAAAGAGATTATTTGTGGGTTTGGCTTCTTTGGTTGGTTTTCTTTGTCTGTCTGTTTGTTTGTCTGTTTGTTTGTTTGTTTGTTTGTTTGCTTTGGAGGTACTGTCTCAGTATGTGGCACTGGTTGGCCTGGGACTAACTATGTAGACCAGGCTGACACAGAATCTAGGGTGATCCTCTGGCCTCCACCCATCTTCCTGAAATTAAATGCAGGCACCACCATGCTCAGCTTTGAAGAGATGTCTTTTATATTTCTAAGAAAGATAAATAAAGAGCTCAGTAATGGGGATGTTATTTACATTGATTTGACTTTTACATGGTGTATACTTGTGTCAAAATGTCATCGTCTACCTTGTAAACATGCAGTAGTTGTCAAATATCAACAACATGTTCTGCTGATACTGAAGCTAAATATGAATGTGTCCAATAGGATTTATACTACATATATATATGTATAGGAGCTCATGTAATTATGCATGGCAATTCTTGTCAATAGTTATGCTATTAACAACTATCCTCTGCTAAGATAAAATTTACAAAAGTCTCTGTCCTGCAGATGTTCATTAATTCTTCAAATGATCCAGAATATGATTTGTCTCTTTATATATACATATATATATATGTTTTTA